>NW_026607814.1:0-113214 GCF_029499605.1 Hyla sarda
TTGACCCGATATGGCAGTATCTTCGGGTACAGTGCACCACCCCCTTACAGGGTTAAAAAGAAAGATTCCTACTTTCATTGCTACCTGCTTGCTGGCTAGCCAGCTAGCAGCCCTGTGGGCCTTGCTGCTGCAGCCAAAAAACAAAAGGTGGTGCTGCTGCTGCTGCTTCTGCTGCTTCTGCTTGTGTCTGGCCGCTGTTGGAGCGTCCAGGCACAGGACTTCTGCTGCTGCTGACTAAATGGCCTCCTTAATTGGATCATTTGAGTAGCCAGCACACCTGTGCAGGTAGGGCATGACATGATAGGCAGCTGCCTTGATAGCGGGTGGGTGCTGAATGTTCCTAATTGACAAAATAAGATTAATGCTTATGAAGAAATATAAATCTCATCCCTTCCCCAATATCGCGCCACACCCCTACCCCTTAATTCCCTGGTTGAACTTGATGGACATATGTCTTTTTTCGACCGTACTAACTATGTAACTATGTAACATAACATGGGGGGGGGGGGGGGGGGTCTCCTGGCTGTTCACACAGGTGTGTCATTGCTGTACATTGACCATGCATTGCTTCTGTGGTATTGCAAAGGCAAAGACAAATGCTTCCAGCCATCCATTGCACTAATGGATTGGTCATCAGCTGGCTGTCTATGTCCCGCATCAATATAGACCAAAGTACAGAGGGTTAGGCTATGCTATTGTGCACCTACCTGATGCATCAGAAGGTGCGAGGCCCTTGCTAAATTCTGTGCACAGACTTTGAGATCTATACTTTAGACTGTATCTAAACTGCTCCAACATGGACTGGACAATTCTGGCCTACTTTCAGCCGATGCGACTTGTCTGTCGCTGAACAGTCGCTTTTTTATGTATTCAGCACCTATGTATAATGTTGTAAAAATGCTCTAGAAGCTAAAGTCGCAGAAATGTCACACATATTTGGCCTGCAACTTTCTGTGCGACAAATTCAGACAGGGAAAAATCAGTATAAATCCTTAGAAAATATCCCCAGTGTCTCCATCTGCTGGCGGTATTGAATAAGCATTGCTGCACTGATGGGGTATGCATTAGACGAAAAAAAAGAAGAAAAAGAAGAATAATACGCCCAGAAAAGAGGCGAAAAGGAGAAAAACGTAAAAAAACGTGAAAAAAAAGTAAGAGGAAGAGAAGGGAAAAAAAGGTGGAAATGGGTTTAAAAGTGATTTCGGCGGAGAAATATATATATATTTATATATTATATATATATATATATACGCGCACACACACACATATATATAAACGTATTCTCCGTTGAGATATTGCAGCCCGCTGCTGTGTCCAGGCCCAGGAGCCTTAGCACTGTGCTGTGATGTCACTCAATACCACTGACATCACTAGGTGTAAACAACATCTCTCCTTTGCTGTGTATGTGACTATGGAGCTGTTTGGTGATGTCGTCTATTATGGCCTTCATAGAAGCAACAGGAGATTGTTGCATCATCTAGAACCCTCAGAACTACAGTGCTATGATGTCACTCACTTCCACAGGCCTTGCAGAGTGTAAACAACAACAACCCAGCTTTGTTGTGTATGTAACCATAGGGATTTGTGATGTCACCTAGAACCTTCACAGCAGCGACAGCTTTATGAGGAGCATCAGCACTCTGCTGAGCAGAACCATCACCGCCATAGGTTGTCAAATAACCCGGATTTAACCCACACAGGTAAGTCCAATGGGGTGCAGGCATGTCCTCTATGCTTACAGCTTCCCGTGGGTGTTGGTTTGATACCGTTTGGGGACAGCCAAGGAGGCATCTGCAGGCAACAAAGGTAGGTGTGTGCTTGTGTGTGTGTTTCCTATGCAGATCCTAAGCCCAGTGTCACATGCAAGTAGGAGGAGTAAGAAGGGTTCCTGGCAAATCCGGTTATGGATTGCATTTAAAAAGGCCCCGTGGGAGTGCATTGGGCCCCTGTCTTGCTGCTTAGCAATAATGGTATGGTTTAGGTTCTGCTGTGTGTACTGGTGGTTGACTGCCCCCCAGCCCAGAGTGTGCATGGAAAATTGTCTGGCAGCCTCCCTGACAGCAAGCAGTGATAGTGCCCATGAAGGGGACCTTGTTGGGCCCGCCCCTTTCACGGTTATCGCTTCTCGGCCTTTGGGCTAAGATCAAGTGTAGTATCTGTTCTTATCAGTTTAATATCTGATACGTCCCCTATCTGGGGACCATATATTAAATGGATTTTTGAGAACGGGGGCCGATTTCGAAGCTTGCTTCCGTCGCCCTATGCATTGACCCGATATGGCAGTATCTTCGGGTACAGTGCACCACCCCCTTACAGGGTTAAAAAGAAAGATTCCTACTTTCATTGCTACCTGCTTGCTGGCTAGCCAGCTAGCCAGCCCTGTGGGCCTTGCTGCTGCAGCCAAAAAAACAAAAGGTGGTGCTGCTGCTGCTGCTTCTGCTGCTTCTGCTTGTGTCTGGCCGCTGTTGGAGCGTCCAGGCACAGGACTTCTGCTGCTGCTGACTAAATGGCCTCCTTAATTGGATCATTTGAGTAGCCAGCACACCTGTGCAGGTAGGGCATGACATGATAGGCAGCTGCCTTGATAGCGGGTGGGTGCTGAATGTTCCTAATTGACAAAATAAGATTAATGCTTATGAAGAAATATAAAATCTCATCCCTTCCCCAATATCGCGCCACACCCCTACCCCTTAATTCCCTGGTTGAACTTGATGGACATATGTCTTTTTTCGACCGTACTAACTATGTAACTATGTAACATAACATGGGGGGGGGGGGGGGGGTCTCCTGGCTGTTCACACAGGTGTGTCATTGCTGTACATTGACATGCATTGCTTCTGTGGTATTGCAAAGGCAAAGACAAATGCTTCCAGCCATCCATTGCACTAATGGATTGGTCATCAGCTGGCTGTCTATGTCCCGCATCAATATAGACCAAAGTACAGAGGGTTAGGCTATGCTATTGTGCACCTACCTGATGCATCAGAAGGTGCGAGGCCCTTGCTAAATTCTGTGCACAGACTTTGAGATCTATACTTTAGACTGTATCTAAACCTGCTCCAACATGGACTGACATTCTGGCCTACTTTCAGCCGATGCGACTTGTCTGTCGCTGAACAGTCGCTTTTTATGTATTCAGCACCTATGTATAATGTTGTAAAAATGCTCTAGAAGCTAAAGTCGCAGAAATGTCACACATATTTGGCCTGCAAACTTTCTGTGCGACAAATTCAGACAGGAAAAATCAGTATAATCCCTTAGAAAATTATCCCCCAGTGTCTCCATCTGCTGGCGGTATTGAATAAGCATTGCTGCACTGATGGGGTATGCATTAGACGAAAAAAAAGAAGAAAAAGAAGAATAATACGCCCAGAAAAGAGGCGAAAAGGAGAAAAACGTAAAAAAACGTGAAAAAAAAGTAAGAGGAAGAGAAGGGAAAAAAAGGTGGAAATGGGTTTAAAAGTGATTTCGGCGGAGAAATATATATATATATATATATATATATATATATATATATATACGCGCACACACACACATATATATAAACGTATTCTCCGTTGAGATATTGCAGCCGCTGCTGTGTCCAGGCCCAGGAGCCTTAGCACTGTGCTGTGATGTCACTCAATACCACTGACATCACTAGGTGTAAACAACATCTCTCCTTTGCTGTGTATGTGACTATGGAGCTGTTTGGTGATGTCGTCTATTATGGCCTTCATAGAAGCAACAGGGAGATTGTTGCATCCATCTAGAACCCTCAGAACTACAGTGCTATGATGTCACTCACTTCCACAGGCCTTGCAGAGTGTAAACAACAACAACCCAGCTTTGTTGTGTATGTAACCATAGGGATTTGTGATGTCACCTAGAACCTTCACAGCAGCGACAGCTTTATGAGGACGCATCAGCACTGCTCTGCTGAGCAGAACATCACCGCCATAGGTTGTCAAATAACCCGGATTTAACCCACACAGGTAAGTCCAATGGGGTGCAGGCATGTCCTCTATGCTTACAGCTTCCCGTGGGTGTTGGTTTGATACCGTTTGGGGACAGCCAAGGAGGCATCTGCAGGCAACAAAGGTAGGTGTGCTTGTGTGTGTGTTTCCTATGCAGATCCTAAGCCCAGTGTCACATGCAAGTAGGAGGAGTAAGAAGGGTTCCTGGCAAATCCGGGTTATGGATTGCATTTAAAAAAAGGCCCCGTGGAGTGCAATGGGCCCCTGTCTTGCTGCTTAGCAATAATGGTATGGGGTTTAGGTTCTGCTGTGTGTACTGGTGGTTGACTGCCCCCCAGCCCAGAGTGTGCATGGAAAATTGTCTGGCAGCCTCCCTGACAGCAAGCAGTGATAGTGCCCATGAAGGGGACCTTGTTGGGCCCGCCCCTTTCACGGTTATCGCTTCTCGGCCTTTTGGCTAAGATCAAGTGTAGTATCTGTTCTTATCAGTTTAATATCTGATACGTCCCCTATCTGGGGACCATATATTAAATGGATTTTTGAGAACGGGGGCCGATTTCGAAGCTTGCTTCGTCGGCCCTATGCATTGACCCGATATGGCAGTATCTTCGGGTACAGTGCACCACCCCCTTACAGGGTTAAAAAGAAAGATTCCTACTTTCATTGCTACCTGCTTGCTGGCTAGCCAGCTAGCCAGCCCTGTGGGCCTTGCTGCTGCAGCCAAAAACAAAAGGTGGTGCTGCTGCTGCTGCTTCTGCTGCTTCTGCTTGTGTCTGGCCGCTGTTGGAGCGTCCAGGCACAGGACTTCTGCTGCTGCTGACTAAATGGCCTCCTTAATTGGATCATTTGAGTAGCCAGCACACCTGTGCAGGTAGGGCATGACATGATAGGCAGCTGCCTTGATAGCGGGTGGGTGCTGAATGTCCTAATTGACAAAATAAGATTAATGCTTATGAAGAAATATAAAATCTCATCCCTTCCCCCAATATCGCGCCACACCCCTACCCCTTAATTCCCTGGTTGAACTTGATGGACATATGTCTTTTTTCGACCGTACTAACTATGTAACTATGTAACATAACATGGGGGGGGGGGGGGGGGGGGGGGGGTCTCCTGGCTGTTCACACAGGTGTGTCATTGCTGTACATTGACCATGCATTGCTTCTGTGGTATTGCAAAGGCAAAGACAAATGCTTCCAGCCATCCATTGCACTAATGGATTGGTCATCAGCTGGCTGTCTATGTCCCGCATCAATATAGACCAAAGTACAGAGGGTTAGGCTATGCTATTGTGCACCTACCTGATGCATCAGAAGGTGCGAGGCCCTTGCTAAATTCTGTGCACAGACTTTGAGATCTATACTTTAGACTGTATCTAAACCTGCTCCAACATGGACTGACATTCTGGCCTACTTTCAGCCGATGCGACTTGTCTGTCGCTGAAACAGTCGCTTTTTATGTATTCAGCACCTATGTATAATGTTGTAAAAATGCTCTAGAAGCTAAAGTCGCAGAAATGTCACACATATTTGGCCTGCAACTTTCTGTGCGACAAATTCAGACAGGAAAAATCAGTATAAATCCTTAGAAAATTATCCCCCAGTGTCTCCATCTGCTGGCGGTATTGAATAAGCATTGCTGCACTGATGGGGTATGCATTAGACGAAAAAAAAGAAGAAAAAGAAGAATAATACGCCCAGAAAAGAGGCGAAAAGGAGAAAAACGTAAAAAAACGTGAAAAAAAAAGTAAGAGGAAGAGAAGGGAAAAAAAGGTGGAAATGGGTTTAAAAGTGATTTCGGCGGAGAAATATATATATATATATATATATATATATATATATATATATATATATATACGCGCACACACACACATATATATAAACGTATTCTCCGTTGAGATATTGCAGCCGCTGCTGTGTCCAGGCCCAGGAGCCTTAGGCACTGTGCTGTGATGTCACTCAATACCACTGACATCACTAGGTGTAAACAACATCTCTCCTTTGCTGTGTATGTGACTATGAGCTGTTTGGTGATGTCGTCTATTATGGCCTTCATAGAAGCAACAGGTGATTGTTGCATCCATCTAGAACCCTCAGAACTACAGTGCTATGATGTCACTCACTTCCACAGGCCTTGCAGAGTGTAAAACAAACAACAACCCAGCTTTGTTGTGTATGTAACCATAGGGATTTGTGATGTCACCTAGAACCTTCACAGCAGCGACAGCTTTATGAGGAGCATCAGCACTGCTCTGCCTGAGCAGAACCATCCACCCGCCATAGGTTGTCAAATAACCCGGATTTAACCCACACAGGTAAGTCCAATGGGGTGCAGGCATGTCCTCTATGCTTACAGCTTCCCGTGGGTGTTGGTTTGATACCGTTTGGGGACAGCCAAGGAGGCATCTGCAGGCAACAAAGGTAGGTGTGTGCTTGTGTGTGTGTTTCCTATGCAGATCCTAAGCCCAGTGTCACATGCAAGTAGGAGGAGTAAGAAGGGTTCCTGGCAAATACGGGTTATGGATTGCATTTAAAAAGGCCCGTGGAGTGCAATGGGCCCCTGTCTTGCTGCTTAGCAATAATGGTATGAGTTTAGGTTCTGCTGTGTGTACTGGTGGTTGACTGCCCCCCAGCCCAGAGTGTGCATGGAAAATTGTCTGGCAGCCTCCCTGACAGCAAGCAGTGATAGTGCCCATGAAGGGGACCTTGTTGGGCCCGCCCCTTTCACGGTTATCGCTTCTCGGCCTTTTGGCTAAGATCAAGTGTAGTATCTGTTCTTATCAGTTTAATATCTGATACGTCCCCTATCTGGGGACCATATATTAAATGGATTTTTGAGAACGGGGGCCGATTTCGAAGCTTGCTTCCGTCGCCCTATGCATTGACCCGATATGGCAGTATCTTCGGGTACAGTGCACCACCCCCTTACAGGGTTAAAAAGAAAGATTCCTACTTTCATTGCTACCTGCTTGCTGGCTAGCCAGCTAGCCAGCCCTGTGGGCCTTGCTGCTGCAGCCAAAAAACAAAAGGTGGTGCTGCTGCTGCTGCTTCTGCTGCTTCTGCTTGTGTCTGGCCGCTGTTGGAGCGTCCAGGCACAGGACTTCTGCTGCTGCTGACTAAATGGCCTCCTTAATTGGATCATTTGAGTAGCCAGCACACCTGTGCAGGTAGGGCATGACATGATAGGCAGCTGCCTTGATAGCGGGTGGGTGCTGAATGTTCCTAATTGACAAAATAAGATTAATGCTTATGAAGAAATATAAAATCTCATCCCTTCCCCAATATCGCGCCACACCCCTACCCGTTAATTCCCTGGTTGAACTTGATGGACATATGTCTTTTTTCGACCGTACTAACTATGTAACTATGTAACATAACATGGGGGGGGGGTCTCCTGGCTGTTCACACAGGTGTGTCATTGCTGTACATTGACCATGCATTGCTTCTGTGGTATTGCAAAGGCAAAGACAAATGCTTCCAGCCATCCATTGCACTAATGGATTGGTCATCAGCTGGCTGTCTATGTCCCGCATCAATATAGACCAAAGTACAGAGGGTTAGGCTATGCTATTGTGCACCTACCTGATGCATCAGAAGGTGCGAGGCCCTTGCTAAATTCTGTGCACAGACTTTGAGATCTATACTTTAGACTGTATCTAAACCTGCTCCAACATGGACTGACATTCTGGCCTACTTTCAGCCGATGCGACTTGTCTGTCGCTGAACAGTCGCTTTTTATGTATTCAGCACCTATGTATAATGTTGTAAAAATGCTCTAGAAGCTAAAGTCGCAGAAATGTCACACATATTTGGCCTGCAACTTTCTGTGCGACAAATTCAGACAGGAAAAATCAGTATAAATCCTTAGAAAATTATCCCCCAGTGTCTCCATCTGCTGGCGGTATTGAATAAGCATTGCTGCACTGATGGGGTATGCATTAGACGAAAAAAAAGAAGAAAAAGAAGAATAATACGCCCAGAAAAGAGGCGAAAAGGAGAAAAACGTAAAAAAACGTGAAAAAAAAGTAAGAGGAAGAGAAGGGAAAAAAAGGTGGAAATGGGTTTAAAAGTGATTTCGGCGGAGAAATATATATATATATATATATATATATATATATATATATATATACGCGCACACACACACATATATATAAACGTATTCTCCGTTGAGATATTGCAGCCGCTGCTGTGTCCAGGCCCAGGAGCCTTAGCACTGTGCTGTGATGTCACTCAATACCACTGACATCACTAGGTGTAAACAACATCTCTCCTTTGCTGTGTATGTGACTATGGAGCTGTTTGGTGATGTCGTCTATTATGGCCTTCATAGAAGCAACAGGAGATTGTTGCATCCATCTAGAACCCTCAGAACTACAGTGCTATGATGTCACTCACTTCCACAGGCCTTGCAGAGTGTAAACAACAACAACCCAGCTTTGTTGTGTATGTAACCATAGGGATTTGTGATGTCACCTAGAACCTTCACAGCAGCGACAGCTTTATGAGGAGCATCAGCACTGCTCTGCCTGAGCAGAACCATCACCGCCATAGGTTGTCAAATAACCCGGATTTAACCCACACAGGTAAGTCCAATGGGGTGCAGGCATGTCCTCTATGCTTACAGCTTCCCGTGGGTGTTGGTTTGATACCGTTTGGGGACAGCCAAGGAGGCATCTGCAGGCAACAAAGGTAGGTGTGTGCTTGTGTGTGTGTTTCCTATGCAGATCCTAAGCCCAGTGTCACATGCAAGTAGGAGGAGTAAGAAGGGTTCCTGGCAAATCCGGGTTATGGATTGCATTTAAAAAGGCCCCGTGGGAGTGCAATGGGCCCCTGTCTTGCTGCTTAGCAATAATGGTATGGGTTTAGGTTCTGCTGTGTGTACTGGTGGTTGACTGCCCCCCAGCCCAGAGTGTGCATGGAAAATTGTCTGGCAGCCTCCCTGACAGCAAGCAGTGATAGTGCCCATGAAGGGGACCTTGTTGGGCCCGCCCCTTTCACGGTTATCGCTTCTCGGCCTTTTGGCTAAGATCAAGTGTAGTATCTGTTCTTATCAGTTTAATATCTGATACGTCCCCTATCTGGGGACCATATATTAAATGGATTTTTGAGAACGGGGGCCGATTTCGAAGCTTGCTTCCGTCGCCCTATGCATTGACCCGATATGGCAGTATCTTCGGGTACAGTGCACCACCCCCTTACAGGGTTAAAAAGAAAGATTCCTACTTTCATTGCTACCTGCTTGCTGGCTAGCCAGCTAGCCAGCCCTGTGGGCCTTGCTGCTGCAGCCAAAAAACAAAAGGTGGTGCTGCTGCTGCTGCTTCTGCTGCTTCTGCTTGTGTCTGGCCGCTGTTGGAGCGTCCAGGCACAGGACTTCTGCTGCTGCTGACTAAATGGCCTCCTTAATTGGATCATTTGAGTAGCCAGCACACCTGTGCAGGTAGGGCATGACATGATAGGCAGCTGCCTTGATAGCGGGTGGGTGCTGAATGTTCCTAATTGACAAAATAAGATTAATGCTTATGAAGAAATATAAAATCTCATCCCTTCCCCAATATCGCGCCACACCCCTACCCCTTAATTCCCTGGTTGAACTTGATGGACATATGTCTTTTTTCGACCGTACTAACTATGTAACTATGTAACATAACATGGGGGGGGGGGGGGGGGTCTCCTGGCTGTTCACACAGGTGTGTCATTGCTGTACATTGACCATGCATTGCTTCTGTGGTATTGCAAAGGCAAAGACAAATGCTTCCAGCCATCCATTGCACTAATGGATTGGTCATCAGCTGGCTGTCTATGTCCCGCATCAATATAGACCAAAGTACAGAGGGTTAGGCTATGCTATTGTGCACCTACCTGATGCATCAGAAGGTGCGAGGCCCTTGCTAAATTCTGTGCACAGACTTTGAGATCTATACTTTAGACTGTATCTAAACCTGCTCCAACATGGACTGACATTCTGGCCTACTTTCAGCCGATGCGACTTGTCTGTCGCTGAACAGTCGCTTTTTATGTATTCAGCACCTATGTATAATGTTGTAAAAATGCTCTAGAAGCTAAAGTCGCAGAAATGTCACACATATTTGGCCTGCAACTTTCTGTGCGACAAATTCAGACAGGAAAAATCAGTATAAATCCTTAGAAAATTATCCCCCAGTGTCTCCATCTGCTGGCGGTATTGAATAAGCATTGCTGCACTGATGGGGTATGCATTAGACGAAAAAAAAGAAGAAAAAGAAGAATAATACGCCCAGAAAAGAGGCGAAAAGGAGAAAAACGTAAAAAAACGTGAAAAAAAAGTAAGAGGAAGAGAAGGGAAAAAAAGGTGGAAATGGGTTTAAAAGTGATTTCGGCTGAGAAATATATATATATATATATATATATATATATATATATATATATATATATACGCGCACACACACACATATATATAAACGTATTCTCCGTTGAGATATTGCAGCCGCTGCTGTGTCCAGGCCCAGGAGCCTTAGCACTGTGCTGTGATGTCACTCAATACCACTGACATCACTAGGTGTAAACAACATCTCTCCTTTGCTGTGTATGTGACTATGGAGCTGTTTGGTGATGTCGTCTATTATGGCCTTCATAGAAGCAACAGGAGATTGTTGCATCCATCTAGAACCCTCAGAACTACAGTGCTATGATGTCACTCACTTCCACAGGCCTTGCAGAGTGTAAACAACAACAACCCAGCTTTGTTGTGTATGTAACCATAGGGATTTGTGATGTCACCTAGAACCTTCACAGCAGCGACAGCTTTATGAGGAGCATCAGCACTGCTCTGCCTGAGCAGAACCATCACCGCCATAGGTTGTCAAATAACCCGGATTTAACCCACACAGGTAAGTCCAATGGGGTGCAGGCATGTCCTCTATGCTTACAGCTTCCCGTGGGTGTTGGTTTGATACCGTTTGGGGACAGCCAAGGAGGCATCTGCAGGCAACAAAGGTAGGTGTGTGCTTGTGTGTGTGTTTCCTATGCAGATCCTAAGCCCAGTGTCACATGCAAGTAGGAGGAGTAAGAAGGGTTCCTGGCAAATCCGGGTTATGGATTGCATTTAAAAAGGCCCCGTGGGAGTGCAATGGGCCCCTGTCTTGCTGCTTAGCAATAATGGTATGGGTTTAGGTTCTGCTGTGTGTACTGGTGGTTGACTGCCCCCCAGCCCAGAGTGTGCATGGAAAATTGTCTGGCAGCCTCCCTGACAGCAAGCAGTGATAGTGCCCATGAAGGGGACCTTGTTGGGCCCGCCCCTTTCACGGTTATCGCTTCTCGGCCTTTTGGCTAAGATCAAGTGTAGTATCTGTTCTTATCAGTTTAATATCTGATACGTCCCCTATCTGGGGACCATATATTAAATGGATTTTTGAGAACGGGGGCCGATTTCGAAGCTTGCTTCCGTCGCCCTATGCATTGACCCGATATGGCAGTATCTTCGGGTACAGTGCACCACCCCCTTACAGGGTTAAAAAGAAAGATTCCTACTTTCATTGCTACCTGCTTGCTGGCTAGCCAGCTAGCCAGCCCTGTGGGCCTTGCTGCTGCAGCCAAAAAACAAAAGGTGGTGCTGCTGCTGCTGCTTCTGCTGCTTCTGCTTGTGTCTGGCCGCTGTTGGAGCGTCCAGGCACAGGACTTCTGCTGCTGCTGACTAAATGGCCTCCTTAATTGGATCATTTGAGTAGCCAGCACACCTGTGCAGGTAGGGCATGACATGATAGGCAGCTGCCTTGATAGCGGGTGGGTGCTGAATGTTCCTAATTGACAAAATAAGATTAATGCTTATGAAGAAATATAAAATCTCATCCCTTCCCCAATATCGCGCCACACCCCTACCCCTTAATTCCCTGGTTGAACTTGATGGACATATGTCTTTTTTCGACCGTACTAACTATGTAACTATGTAACATAACATGGGGGGGGGGGGGGGGGTCTCCTGGCTGTTCACACAGGTGTGTCATTGCTGTACATTGACCATGCATTGCTTCTGTGGTATTGCAAAGGCAAAGACAAATGCTTCCAGCCATCCCTTGCACTAATGGATTGGTCATCAGCTGGCTGTCTATGTCCCGCATCAATATAGACCAAAGTACAGAGGGTTAGGCTATGCTATTGTGCACCTACCTGATGCATCAGAAGGTGTGAGGCCCTTGCTAAATTCTGTGCACAGACTTTGAGATCTATACTTTAGACTGTATCTAAACCTGCTCCAACATGGACTGACATTCTGGCCTACTTTCAGCCGATGCGACTTGTCTGTCGCTGAACAGTCGCTTTTTATGTATTCAGCACCTATGTATAATGTTGTAAAAATGCTCTAGAAGCTAAAGTCGCAGAAATGTCACACATATTTGGCCTGCAACTTTCTGTGCGACAAATTCAGACAGGAAAAATCAGTATAAATCCTTAGAAAATTATCCCCCAGTGTCTCCATCTGCTGGCGGTATTGAATAAGCATTGCTGCACTGATGGGGTATGCATTAGACGAAAAAAAAGAAGAAAAAGAAGAATAATACGCCCAGAAAAGAGGCGAAAAGGAGAAAAACGTAAAAAAACGTGAAAAAAAAGTAAGAGGAAGAGAAGGGAAAAAAAGGTGGAAATGGGTTTAAAAGTGATTTCGGCGGAGAAATATATATATATATATATATATATATATATATATATACGCGCACACACACACATATATATAAACGTATTCTCTGTTGAGATATTGCAGCCGCTGCTGTGTCCAGGCCCAGGAGCCTTAGCACTGTGCTGTGATGTCACTCAATACCACTGACATCACTAGGTGTAAACAACATCTCTCCTTTGCTGTGTATGTGACTATGGAGCTGTTTGGTGATGTCGTCTATTATGGCCTTCATAGAAGCAACAGGAGATTGTTGCATCCATCTAGAACCCTCAGAACTACAGTGCTATGATGTCACTCACTTCCACAGGCCTTGCAGAGTGTAAACAACAACAACCCAGCTTTGTTGTGTATGTAACCATAGGGATTTGTGATGTCACCTAGAACCTTCACAGCAGCGACAGCTTTATGAGGAGCATCAGCACTGCTCTGCCTGAGCAGAACCATCACCGCCATAGGTTGTCAAATAACCCGGATTTAACCCACACAGGTAAGTCCAATGGGGTGCAGGCATGTCCTCTATGCTTACAGCTTCCCGTGGGTGTTGGTTTGATACCGTTTGGGGACAGCCAAGGAGGCATCTGCAGGCAACAAAGGTAGGTGTGTGCTTGTGTGTGTGTTTCCTATGCAGATCCTAAGCCCAGTGTCACATGCAAGTAGGAGGAGTAAGAAGGGTTCCTGGCAAATCCGGGTTATGGATTGCATTTAAAAAGGCCCCGTGGGAGTGCAATGGGCCCCTGTCTTGCTGCTTAGCAATAATGGTATGGGTTTAGGTTCTGCTGTGTGTACTGGTGGTTGACTGCCCCCCAGCCCAGAGTGTGCATGGAAAATTGTCTGGCAGCCTCCCTGACAGCAAGCAGTGATAGTGCCCATGAAGGGGACCTTGTTGGGCCCGCCCCTTTCACGGTTATCGCTTCTCGGCCTTTTGGCTAAGATCAAGTGTAGTATCTGTTCTTATCAGTTTAATATCTGATACGTCCCCTATCTGGGGACCATATATTAAATGGATTTTTGAGAACGGGGGCCGATTTCGAAGCTTGCTTCCGTCGCCCTATGCATTGACCCGATATGGCAGTATCTTCGGGTACAGTGCACCACCCCCTTACAGGGTTAAAAAGAAAGATTCCTACTTTCATTGCTACCTGCTTGCTGGCTAGCCAGCTAGCCAGCCCTGTGGGCCTTGCTGCTGCAGCCAAAAAACAAAAGGTGGTGCTGCTGCTGCTGCTTCTGCTGCTTCTGCTTGTGTCTGGCCGCTGTTGGAGCGTCCAGGCACAGGACTTCTGCTGCTGCTGACTAAATGGCCTCCTTAATTGGATCATTTGAGTAGCCAGCACACCTGTGCAGGTAGGGCATGACATGATAGGCAGCTGCCTTGATAGCGGGTGGGTGCTGAATGTTCCTAATTGACAAAATAAGATTAATGCTTATGAAGAAATATAAAATCTCATCCCTTCCCCAATATCGCGCCACACCCCTACCCCTTAATTCCCTGGTTGAACTTGATGGACATATGTCTTTTTTCGACCGTACTAACTATGTAACTATGTAACATAACAGGGGGGGGGGGGGGGGGGGGTCTCCTGGCTGTTCACACAGGTGTGTCATTGCTGTACATTGACCATGCATTGCTTCTGTGGTATTGCAAAGGCAAAGACAAATGCTTCCAGCCATCCATTGCACTAATGGATTGGTCATCAGCTGGCTGTCTATGTCCCGCATCAATATAGACCAAAGTACAGAGGGTTAGGCTATGCTATTGTGCACCTACCTGATGCATCAGAAGGTGCGAGGCCCTTGCTAAATTCTGTGCACAGACTTTGAGATCTATACTTTAGACTGTATCTAAACCTGCTCCAACATGGACTGACATTCTGGCCTACTTTCAGCCGATGCGACTTGTCTGTCGCTGAACAGTCGCTTTTTATGTATTCAGCACCTATGTATAATGTTGTAAAAATGCTCTAGAAGCTAAAGTCGCAGAAATGTCACACATATTTGGCCTGCAACTTTCTGTGCGACAAATTCAGACAGGAAAAATCAGTATAAATCCTTAGAAAATTATCCCCCAGTGTCTCCATCTGCTGGCGGTATTGAATAAGCATTGCTGCACTGATGGGGTATGCATTAGACGAAAAAAAAGAAGAAAAAGAAGAATAATACGCCCAGAAAAGAGGCGAAAAGGAGAAAAACGTAAAAAAACGTGAAAAAAAAGTAAGAGGAAGAGAAGGGAAAAAAAGGTGGAAATGGGTTTAAAAGTGATTTCGGCGGAGAAATATATATATATATATATATATATATATATATATATATATATATACGCGCACACACACACATATATATAAACGTATTCTCCGTTGAGATATTGCAGCCGCTGCTGTGTCCAGGCCCAGGAGCCTTAGCACTGTGCTGTGATGTCACTCAATACCACTGACATCACTAGGTGTAAACAACATCTCTCCTTTGCTGTGTATGTGACTATGGAGCTGTTTGGTGATGTCGTCTATTATGGCCTTCATAGAAGCAACAGGAGATTGTTGCATCCATCTAGAACCCTCAGAACTACAGTGCTATGATGTCACTCACTTCCACAGGCCTTGCAGAGTGTAAACAACAACAACCCAGCTTTGTTGTGTATGTAACCATAGGGATTTGTGATGTCACCTAGAACCTTCACAGCAGCGACAGCTTTATGAGGAGCATCAGCACTGCTCTGCCTGAGCAGAACCATCACCGCCATAGGTTGTCAAATAACCCGGATTTAACCCACACAGGTAAGTCCAATGGGGTGCAGGCATGTCCTCTATGCTTACAGCTTCCCGTGGGTGTTGGTTTGATACCGTTTGGGGACAGCCAAGGAGGCATCTGCAGGCAACAAAGGTAGGTGTGTGCTTGTGTGTGTGTTTCCTATGCAGATCCTAAGCCCAGTGTCACATGCAAGTAGGAGGAGTAAGAAGGGTTCCTGGCAAATCCGGGTTATGGATTGCATTTAAAAAGGCCCCGTGGGAGTGCAATGGGCCCCTGTCTTGCTGCTTAGCAATAATGGTATGGGTTTAGGTTCTGCTGTGTGTACTGGTGGTTGACTGCCCCCCAGCCCAGAGTGTGCATGGAAAATTGTCTGGCAGCCTCCCTGACAGCAAGCAGTGATAGTGCCCATGAAGGGGACCTTGTTGGGCCCGCCCCTTTCACGGTTATCGCTTCTCGGCCTTTTGGCTAAGATCAAGTGTAGTATCTGTTCTTATCAGTTTAATATCTGATACGTCCCCTATCTGGGGACCATATATTAAATGGATTTTTGAGAACGGGGGCCGATTTCGAAGCTTGCTTCCGTCGCCCTATGCATTGACCCGATATGGCAGTATCTTCGGGTACAGTGCACCACCCCCTTACAGGGTTAAAAAGAAAGATTCCTACTTTCATTGCTACCTGCTTGCTGGCTAGCCAGCTAGCCAGCCCTGTGGGCCTTGCTGCTGCAGCCAAAAAACAAAAGGTGGTGCTGCTGCTGCTGCTTCTGCTGCTTCTGCTTGTGTCTGGCCGCTGTTGGAGCGTCCAGGCACAGGACTTCTGCTGCTGCTGACTAAATGGCCTCCTTAATTGGATCATTTGAGTAGCCAGCACACCTGTGCAGGTAGGGCATGACATGATAGGCAGCTGCCTTGATAGCGGGTGGGTGCTGAATGTTCCTAATTGACAAAATAAGATTAATGCTTATGAAGAAATATAAAATCTCATCCCTTCCCCAATATCGCGCCACACCCCTACCCCTTAATTCCCTGGTTGAACTTGATGGACATATGTCTTTTTTCGACCGTACTAACTATGTAACTATGTAACATAACATGGGGGGGGGGGGGGGGGGGGGTCTCCTGGCTGTTCACACAGGTGTGTCATTGCTGTACATTGACCATGCATTGCTTCTGTGGTATTGCAAAGGCAAAGACAAATGCTTCCAGCCATCCATTGCACTAATGGATTGGTCATCAGCTGGCTGTCTATGTCCCGCATCAATATAGACCAAAGTACAGAGGGTTAGGCTATGCTATTGTGCACCTACCTGATGCATCAGAAGGTGCGAGGCCCTTGCTAAATTCTGTGCACAGACTTTGAGATCTATACTTTAGACTGTATCTAAACCTGCTCCAACATGGACTGACATTCTGGCCTACTTTCAGCCGATGCGACTTGTCTGTCGCTGAACAGTCGCTTTTTATGTATTCAGCACCTATGTATAATGTTGTAAAAATGCTCTAGAAGCTAAAGTCGCAGAAATGTCACACATATTTGGCCTGCAACTTTCTGTGCGACAAATTCAGACAGGAAAAATCAGTATAAATCCTTAGAAAATTATCCCCCAGTGTCTCCATCTGCAGGCGGTATTGAATAAGCATTGCTGCACTGATGGGGTATGCATTAGACGAAAAAAAAGAAGAAAAAGAAGAATAATACGCCCAGAAAAGATGCGAAAAGGAGAAAAACGTAAAAAAACGTGAAAAAAAAGTAAGAGGAAGAGAAGGGAAAAAAAGGTGGAAATGGGTTTAAAAGTGATTTCGGCGGAGAAATATATATATATATATATATATATATATATATATATATATATATATATATACGCGCACACACACACATATATATAAACGTATTCTCTGTTGAGATATTGCAGCCGCTGCTGTGTCCAGGCCCAGGAGCCTTAGCACTGTGCTGTGATGTCACTCAATACCACTGACATCACTAGGTGTAAACAACATCTCTCCTTTGCTGTGTATGTGACTATGGAGCTGTTTGGTGATGTCGTCTATTATGGCCTTCATAGAAGCAACAGGAGATTGTTGCATCCATCTAGAACCCTCAGAACTACAGTGCTATGATGTCACTCACTTCCACAGGCCTTGCAGAGTGTAAACAACAACAACCCAGCTTTGTTGTGTATGTAACCATAGGGATTTGTGATGTCACCTAGAACCTTCACAGCAGCGACAGCTTTATGAGGAGCATCAGCACTGCTCTGCCTGAGCAGAACCATCACCGCCATAGGTTGTCAAATAACCCGGATTTAACCCACACAGGTAAGTCCAATGGGGTGCAGGCATGTCCTCTATGCTTACAGCTTCCCGTGGGTGTTGGTTTGATACCGTTTGGGGACAGCCAAGGAGGCATCTGCAGGCAACAAAGGTAGGTGTGTGCTTGTGTGTGTGTTTCCTATGCAGATCCTAAGCCCAGTGTCACATGCAAGTAGGAGGAGTAAGAAGGGTTCCTGGCAAATCCGGGTTATGGATTGCATTTAAAAAGGCCCCGTGGGAGTGCAATGGGCCCCTGTCTTGCTGCTTAGCAATAATGGTATGGGTTTAGGTTCTGCTGTGTGTACTGGTGGTTGACTGCCCCCCAGCCCAGAGTGTGCATGGAAAATTGTCTGGCAGCCTCCCTGACAGCAAGCAGTGATAGTGCCCATGAAGGGGACCTTGTTGGGCCCGCCCCTTTCACGGTTATCGCTTCTCGGCCTTTTGGCTAAGATCAAGTGTAGTATCTGTTCTTATCAGTTTAATATCTGATACGTCCCCTATCTGGGGACCATATATTAAATGGATTTTTGAGAACGGGGGCCGATTTCGAAGCTTGCTTCCGTCGCCCTATGCATTGACCCGATATGGCAGTATCTTCGGGTACAGTGCACCACCCCCTTACAGGGTTAAAAAGAAAGATTCCTACTTTCATTGCTACCTGCTTGCTGGCTAGCCAGCTAGCCAGCCCTGTGGGCCTTGCTGCTGCAGCCAAAAAACAAAAGGTGGTGCTGCTGCTGCTGCTTCTGCTGCTTCTGCTTGTGTCTGGCCGCTGTTGGAGCGTCCAGGCACAGGACTTCTGCTGCTGCTGACTAAATGGCCTCCTTAATTGGATCATTTGAGTAGCCAGCACACCTGTGCAGGTAGGGCATGACATGATAGGCAGCTGCCTTGATAGCGGGTGGGTGCTGAATGTTCCTAATTGACAAAATAAGATTAATGCTTATGAAGAAATATAAAATCTCATCCCTTCCCCAATATCGCGCCACACCCCTACCCCTTAATTCCCTGGTTGAACTTGATGGACATATGTCTTTTTTCGACCGTACTAACTATGTAACTATGTAACATAACATGGGGGGGGGGGGGGGGGGGGTCTCCTGGCTGTTCACACAGGTGTGTCATTGCTGTACATTGACCATGCATTGCTTCTGTGGTATTGCAAAGGCAAAGACAAATGCTTCCAGCCATCCATTGCACTAATGGATTGGTCATCAGCTGGCTGTCTATGTCCCGCATCAATATAGACCAAAGTACAGAGGGTTAGGCTATGCTATTGTGCACCTACCTGATGCATCAGAAGGTGCGAGGCCCTTGCTAAATTCTGTGCACAGACTTTGAGATCTATACTTTAGACTGTATCTAAACCTGCTCCAACATGGACTGACATTCTGGCCTACTTTCAGCCGATGCGACTTGTCTGTCGCTGAACAGTCGCTTTTTATGTATTCAGCACCTATGTATAATGTTGTAAAAATGCTCTAGAAGCTAAAGTCGCAGAAATGTCACACATATTTGGCCTGCAACTTTCTGTGCGACAAATTCAGACAGGAAAAATCAGTATAAATCCTTAGAAAATTATCCCCCAGTGTCTCCATCTGCTGGCGGTATTGAATAAGCATTGCTGCACTGATGGGGTATGCATTAGACGAAAAAAAAGAAGAAAAAGAAGAATAATACGCCCAGAAAAGAGGCGAAAAGGAGAAAAACGTAAAAAAACGTGAAAAAAAAGTAAGAGGAAGAGAAGGGAAAAAAAGGTGGAAATGGGTTTAAAAGTGATTTCGGCGGAGAAATATATATATATATATATATATATATATATATATATATATACGCGCACACACACACATATATATAAACGTATTCTCCGTTGAGATATTGCAGCCGCTGCTGTGTCCAGGCCCAGGAGCCTTAGCACTGTGCTGTGATGTCACTCAATACCACTGACATCACTAGGTGTAAACAACATCTCTCCTTTGCTGTGTATGTGACTATGGAGCTGTTTGGTGATGTCGTCTATTATGGCCTTCATAGAAGCAACAGGAGATTGTTGCATCCATCTAGAACCCTCAGAACTACAGTGCTATGATGTCACTCACTTCCACAGGCCTTGCAGAGTGTAAACAACAACAACCCAGCTTTGTTGTGTATGTAACCATAGGGATTTGTGATGTCACCTAGAACCTTCACAGCAGCGACAGCTTTATGAGGAGCATCAGCACTGCTCTGCCTGAGCAGAACCATCACCGCCATAGGTTGTCAAATAACCCGGATTTAACCCACACAGGTAAGTCCAATGGGGTGCAGGCATGTCCTCTATGCTTACAGCTTCCCGTGGGTGTTGGTTTGATACCGTTTGGGGACAGCCAAGGAGGCATCTGCAGGCAACAAAGGTAGGTGTGTGCTTGTGTGTGTGTTTCCTATGCAGATCCTAAGCCCAGTGTCACATGCAAGTAGGAGGAGTAAGAAGGGTTCCTGGCAAATCCGGGTTATGGATTGCATTTAAAAAGGCCCCGTGGGAGTGCAATGGGCCCCTGTCTTGCTGCTTAGCAATAATGGTATGGGTTTAGGTTCTGCTGTGTGTACTGGTGGTTGACTGCCCCCCAGCCCAGAGTGTGCATGGAAAATTGTCTGGCAGCCTCCCTGACAGCAAGCAGTGATAGTGCCCATGAAGGGGACCTTGTTGGGCCCGCCCCTTTCACGGTTATCGCTTCTCGGCCTTTTGGCTAAGATCAAGTGTAGTATCTGTTCTTATCAGTTTAATATCTGATACGTCCCCTATCTGGGGACCATATATTAAATGGATTTTTGAGAACGGGGGCCGATTTCGAAGCTTGCTTCCGTCGCCCTATGCATTGACCCGATATGGCAGTATCTTCGGGTACAGTGCACCACCCCCTTACAGGGTTAAAAAGAAAGATTCCTACTTTCATTGCTACCTGCTTGCTGGCTAGCCAGCTAGCCAGCCCTGTGGGCCTTGCTGCTGCAGCCAAAAAACAAAAGGTGGTGCTGCTGCTGCTGCTTCTGCTGCTTCTGCTTGTGTCTGGCCGCTGTTGGAGCGTCCAGGCACAGGACTTCTGCTGCTGCTGACTAAATGGCCTCCTTAATTGGATCATTTGAGTAGCCAGCACACCTGTGCAGGTAGGGCATGACATGATAGGCAGCTGCCTTGATAGCGGGTGGGTGCTGAATGTTCCTAATTGACAAAATAAGATTAATGCTTATGAAGAAATATAAAATCTCATCCCTTCCCCAATATCGCGCCACACCCCTACCCCTTAATTCCCTGGTTGAACTTGATGGACATATGTCTTTTTTCGACCGTACTAACTATGTAACTATGTAACATAACATGGGGGGGGGGGGGGGGGGGGTCTCCTGGCTGTTCACACAGGTGTGTCATTGCTGTACATTGACCATGCATTGCTTCTGTGGTATTGCAAAGGCAAAGACAAATGCTTCCAGCCATCCATTGCACTAATGGATTGGTCATCAGCTGGCTGTCTATGTCCCGCATCAATATAGACCAAAGTACAGAGGGTTAGGCTATGCTATTGTGCACCTACCTGATGCATCAGAAGGTGCGAGGCCCTTGCTAAATTCTGTGCACAGACTTTGAGATCTATACTTTAGACTGTATCTAAACCTGCTCCAACATGGACTGACATTCTGGCCTACTTTCAGCCGATGCGACTTGTCTGTCGCTGAACAGTCGCTTTTTATGTATATGTATAATGTTGTAAAAATGCTCTAGAAGCTAAAGTCGCAGAAATGTCACACATATTTGGCCTGCAACTTTCTGTGCGACAAATTCAGACAGGAAAAATCAGTATAAATCCTTAGAAAATTATCCCCCAGTGTCTCCATCTGCTGGCGGTATTGAATAAGCATTGCTGCACTGATGGGGTATGCATTAGACGAAAAAAAAGAAGAAAAAGAAGAATAATACGCCCAGAAAAGAGGCGAAAAGGAGAAAAACGTAAAAAAACGTGAAAAAAAAGTAAGAGGAAGAGAAGGGAAAAAAAGGTGGAAATGGGTTTAAAAGTGATTTCGGCGGAGAAATATATATATATATATATATATATATATATATATATATATATACGCGCACACACACACATATATATAAACGTATTCTCCGTTGAGATATTGCAGCCGCTGCTGTGTCCAGGCCCAGGAGCCTTAGCACTGTGCTGTGATGTCACTCAATACCACTGACATCACTAGGTGTAAACAACATCTCTCCTTTGCTGTGTATGTGACTATGGAGCTGTTTGGTGATGTCGTCTATTATGGCCTTCATAGAAGCAACAGGAGATTGTTGCATCCATCTAGAACCCTCAGAACTACAGTGCTATGATGTCACTCACTTCCACAGGCCTTGCAGAGTGTAAACAACAACAACCCAGCTTTGTTGTGTATGTAACCATAGGGATTTGTGATGTCACCTAGAACCTTCACAGCAGCGACAGCTTTATGAGGAGCATCAGCACTGCTCTGCCTGAGCAGAACCATCACCGCCATAGGTTGTCAAATAACCCGGATTTAACCCACACAGGTAAGTCCAATGGGGTGCAGGCATGTCCTCTATGCTTACAGCTTCCCGTGGGTGTTGGTTTGATACCGTTTGGGGACAGCCAAGGAGGCATCTGCAGGCAACAAAGGTAGGTGTGTGCTTTTGTGTGTGTTTCCTATGCAGATCCTAAGCCCAGTGTCACATGCAAGTAGGAGGAGTAAGAAGGGTTCCTGGCAAATCCGGGTTATGGATTGCATTTAAAAAGGCCCCGTGGGAGTGCAATGGGCCCCTGTCTTGCTGCTTAGCAATAATGGTATGGGTTTAGGTTCTGCTGTGTGTACTGGTGGTTGACTGCCCCCCAGCCCAGAGTGTGCATGGAAAATTGTCTGGCAGCCTCCCTGACAGCAAGCAGTGATAGTGCCCATGAAGGGGACCTTGTTGGGCCCGCCCCTTTCACGGTTATCGCTTCTCGGCCTTTTGGCTAAGATCAAGTGTAGTATCTGTTCTTATCAGTTTAATATCTGATACGTCCCCTATCTGGGGACCATATATTAAATGGATTTTTGAGAACGGGGGCCGATTTCGAAGCTTGCTTCCGTCGCCCTATGCATTGACCCGATATGGCAGTATCTTCGGGTACAGTGCACCACCCCCTTACAGGGTTAAAAAGAAAGATTCCTACTTTCATTGCTACCTGCTTGCTGGCTAGCCAGCTAGCCAGCCCTGTGGGCCTTGCTGCTGCAGCCAAAAAACAAAAGGTGGTGCTGCTGCTGCTGCTTCTGCTGCTTCTGCTTGTGTCTGGCCGCTGTTGGAGCGTCCAGGCACAGGACTTCTGCTGCTGCTGACTAAATGGCCTCCTTAATTGGATCATTTGAGTAGCCAGCACACCTGTGCAGGTAGGGCATGACATGATAGGCAGCTGCCTTGATAGCGGGTGGGTGCTGAATGTTCCTAATTGACAAAATAAGATTAATGCTTATGAAGAAATATAAAATCTCATCCCTTCCCCAATATCGCGCCACACCCCTACCCCTTAATTCCCTGGTTGAACTTGATGGACATATGTCTTTTTTCGACCGTACTAACTATGTAACTATGTAACATAACATGGGGGGGGGGGGGGGGGTCTCCTGGCTGTTCACACAGGTGTGTCATTGCTGTACATTGACCATGCATTGCTTCTGTGGTATTGCAAAGGCAAAGACAAATGCTTCCAGCCATCCATTGCACTAATGGATTGGTCATCAGCTGGCTGTCTATGTCCCGCATCAATATAGACCAAAGTACAGAGGGTTAGGCTATGCTATTGTGCACCTACCTGATGCATCAGAAGGTGCGAGGCCCTTGCTAAATTCTGTGCACAGACTTTGAGATCTATACTTTAGACTGTATCTAAACCTGCTCCAACATGGACTGACATTCTGGCCTACTTTCAGCCGATGCGACTTGTCTGTCGCTGAACAGTCGCTTTTTATGTATTCAGCACCTATGTATAATGTTGTAAAAATGCTCTAGAAGCTAAAGTCGCAGAAATGTCACACATATTTGGCCTGCAACTTTCTGTGCGACAAATTCAGACAGGAAAAATCAGTATAAATCCTTAGAAAATTATCCCCCAGTGTCTCCATCTGCTGGCGGTATTGAATAAGCATTGCTGCACTGATGGGGTATGCATTAGACGAAAAAAAAGAAGAAAAAGAAGAATAATACGCCCAGAAAAGAGGCGAAAAGGAGAAAAACGTAAAAAAACGTGAAAAAAAAGTAAGAGGAAGAGAAGGGAAAAAAAGGTGGAAATGGGTTTAAAAGTGATTTCGGCGGAGAAATATATATATATATATATATATATATATATATATATATATATATACGCGCACACACACACATATATATAAACGTATTCTCTGTTGAGATATTGCAGCCGCTGCTGTGTCCAGGCCCAGGAGCCTTAGCACTGTGCTGTGATGTCACTCAATACCACTGACATCACTAGGTGTAAACAACATCTCTCCTTTGCTGTGTATGTGACTATGGAGCTGTTTGGTGATGTCGTCTATTATGGCCTTCATAGAAGCAACAGGAGATTGTTGCATCCATCTAGAACCCTCAGAACTACAGTGCTATGATGTCACTCACTTCCACAGGCCTTGCAGAGTGTAAACAACAACAACCCAGCTTTGTTGTGTATGTAACCATAGGGATTTGTGATGTCACCTAGAACCTTCACAGCAGCGACAGCTTTATGAGGAGCATCAGCACTGCTCTGCCTGAGCAGAACCATCACCGCCATAGGTTGTCAAATAACCCGGATTTAACCCACACAGGTAAGTCCAATGGGGTGCAGGCATGTCCTCTATGCTTACAGCTTCCCGTGGGTGTTGGTTTGATACCGTTTGGGGACAGCCAAGGAGGCATCTGCAGGCAACAAAGGTAGGTGTGTGCTTGTGTGTGTGTTTCCTATGCAGATCCTAAGCCCAGTGTCACATGCAAGTAGGAGGAGTAAGAAGGGTTCCTGGCAAATCCGGGTTATGGATTGCATTTAAAAAGGCCCCGTGGGAGTGCAATGGGCCCCTGTCTTGCTGCTTAGCAATAATGGTATGGGTTTAGGTTCTGCTGTGTGTACTGGTGGTTGACTGCCCCCCAGCCCAGAGTGTGCATGGAAAATTGTCTGGCAGCCTCCCTGACAGCAAGCAGTGATAGTGCCCATGAAGGGGACCTTGTTGGGCCCGCCCCTTTCACGGTTATCGCTTCTCGGCCTTTTGGCTAAGATCAAGTGTAGTATCTGTTCTTATCAGTTTAATATCTGATACGTCCCCTATCTGGGGACCATATATTAAATGGATTTTTGAGAACGGGGGCCGATTTCGAAGCTTGCTTCCGTCGCCCTATGCATTGACCCGATATGGCAGTATCTTCGGGTACAGTGCACCACCCCCTTACAGGGTTAAAAAGAAAGATTCCTACTTTCATTGCTACCTGCTTGCTGGCTAGCCAGCTAGCCAGCCCTGTGGGCCTTGCTGCTGCAGCCAAAAAACAAAAGGTGGTGCTGCTGCTGCTGCTTCTGCTGCTTCTGCTTGTGTCTGGCCGCTGTTGGAGCGTCCAGGCACAGGACTTCTGCTGCTGCTGACTAAATGGCCTCCTTAATTGGATCATTTGAGTAGCCAGCACACCTGTGCAGGTAGGGCATGACATGATAGGCAGCTGCCTTGATAGCGGGTGGGTGCTGAATGTTCCTAATTGACAAAATAAGATTAATGCTTATGAAGAAATATAAAATCTCATCCCTTCCCCAATATCGCGCCACACCCCTACCCCTTAATTCCCTGGTTGAACTTGATGGACATATGTCTTTTTTCGACCGTACTAACTATGTAACTATGTAACATAACATGGGGGGGGGGGGGGGGTCTCCTGGCTGTTCACACAGGTGTGTCATTGCTGTACATTGACCATGCATTGCTTCTGTGGTATTGCAAAGGCAAAGACAAATGCTTCCAGCCATCCATTGCACTAATGGATTGGTCATCAGCTGGCTGTCTATGTCCCGCATCAATATAGACCAAAGTACAGAGGGTTAGGCTATGCTATTGTGCACCTACCTGATGCATCAGAAGGTGCGAGGCCCTTGCTAAATTCTGTGCACAGACTTTGAGATCTATACTTTAGACTGTATCTAAACCTGCTCCAACATGGACTGACATTCTGGCCTACTTTCAGCCGATGCGACTTGTCTGTCGCTGAACAGTCGCTTTTTATGTATTCAGCACCTATGTATAATGTTGTAAAAATGCTCTAGAAGCTAAAGTCGCAGAAATGTCACACATATTTGGCCTGCAACTTTCTGTGCGACAAATTCAGACAGGAAAAATCAGTATAAATCCTTAGAAAATTATCCCCCAGTGTCTCCATCTGCTGGCGGTATTGAATAAGCATTGCTGCACTGATGGGGTATGCATTAGACGAAAAAAAAGAAGAAAAAGAAGAATAATACGCCCAGAAAAGAGGCGAAAAGGAGAAAAACGTAAAAAAACGTGAAAAAAAAGTAAGAGGAAGAGAAGGGAAAAAAAGGTGGAAATGGGTTTAAAAGTGATTTCGGCGGAGAAATATATATATATATATATATATATATATATATATATATATATATACGCGCACACACACACATATATATAAACGTATTCTCCGTTGAGATATTGCAGCCGCTGCTGTGTCCAGGCCCAGGAGCCTTAGCACTGTGCTGTGATGTCACTCAATACCACTGACATCACTAGGTGTAAACAACATCTCTCCTTTGCTGTGTATGTGACTATGGAGCTGTTTGGTGATGTCGTCTATTATGGCCTTCATAGAAGCAACAGGAGATTGTTGCATCCATCTAGAACCCTCAGAACTACAGTGCTATGATGTCACTCACTTCCACAGGCCTTGCAGAGTGTAAACAACAACAACCCAGCTTTGTTGTGTATGTAACCATAGGGATTTGTGATGTCACCTAGAACCTTCACAGCAGCGACAGCTTTATGAGGAGCATCAGCACTGCTCTGCCTGAGCAGAACCATCACCGCCATAGGTTGTCAAATAACCCGGATTTAACCCACACAGGTAAGTCCAATGGGGTGCAGGCATGTCCTCTATGCTTACAGCTTCCCGTGGGTGTTGGTTTGATACCGTTTGGGGACAGCCAAGGAGGCATCTGCAGGCAACAAAGGTAGGTGTGTGCTTGTGTGTGTGTTTCCTATGCAGATCCTAAGCCCAGTGTCACATGCAAGTAGGAGGAGTAAGAAGGGTTCCTGGCAAATCCGGGTTATGGATTGCATTTAAAAAGGCCCCGTGGGAGTGCAATGGGCCCCTGTCTTGCTGCTTAGCAATAATGGTATGGGTTTAGGTTCTGCTGTGTGTACTGGTGGTTGACTGCCCCCCAGCCCAGAGTGTGCATGGAAAATTGTCTGGCAGCCTCCCTGACAGCAAGCAGTGATAGTGCCCATGAAGGGGACCTTGTTGGGCCCGCCCCTTTCACGGTTATCGCTTCTCGGCCTTTTGGCTAAGATCAAGTGTAGTATCTGTTCTTATCAGTTTAATATCTGATACGTCCCCTATCTGGGGACCATATATTAAATGGATTTTTGAGAACGGGGGCCGATTTCGAAGCTTGCTTCCGTCGCCCTATGCATTGACCCGATATGGCAGTATCTTCGGGTACAGTGCACCACCCCCTTACAGGGTTAAAAAGAAAGATTCCTACTTTCATTGCTACCTGCTTGCTGGCTAGCCAGCTAGCCAGCCCTGTGGGCCTTGCTGCTGCAGCCAAAAAACAAAAGGTGGTGCTGCTGCTGCTGCTTCTGCTGCTTCTGCTTGTGTCTGGCCGCTGTTGGAGCGTCCAGGCACAGGACTTCTGCTGCTGCTGACTAAATGGCCTCCTTAATTGGATCATTTGAGTAGCCAGCACACCTGTGCAGGTAGGGCATGACATGATAGGCAGCTGCCTTGATAGCGGGTGGGTGCTGAATGTTCCTAATTGACAAAATAAGATTAATGCTTATGAAGAAATATAAAATCTCATCCCTTCCCCAATATCGCGCCACACCCCTACCCCTTAATTCCCTGGTTGAACTTGATGGACATATGTCTTTTTTCGACCGTACTAACTATGTAACTATGTAACATAACATGGGGGGGGGGGGGGGGGGGTCTCCTGGCTGTTCACACAGGTGTGTCATTGCTGTACATTGACCATGCATTGCTTCTGTGGTATTGCAAAGGCAAAGACAAATGCTTCCAGCCATCCATTGCACTAATGGATTGGTCATCAGCTGGCTGTCTATGTCCCGCATCAATATAGACCAAAGTACAGAGGGTTAGGCTATGCTATTGTGCACCTACCTGATGCATCAGAAGGTGCGAGGCCCTTGCTAAATTCTGTGCACAGACTTTGAGATCTATACTTTAGACTGTATCTAAACCTGCTCCAACATGGACTGACATTCTGGCCTACTTTCAGCCGATGCGACTTGTCTGTCGCTGAACAGTCGCTTTTTATGTATTCAGCACCTATGTATAATGTTGTAAAAATGCTCTAGAAGCTAAAGTCGCAGAAATGTCACACATATTTGGCCTGCAACTTTCTGTGCGACAAATTCAGACAGGAAAAATCAGTATAAATCCTTAGAAAATTATCCCCCAGTGTCTCCATCTGCTGGCGGTATTGAATAAGCATTGCTGCACTGATGGGGTATGCATTAGACGAAAAAAAAGAAGAAAAAGAAGAATAATACGCCCAGAAAAGAGGCGAAAAGGAGAAAAACGTAAAAAAACGTGAAAAAAAAGTAAGAGGAAGAGAAGGGAAAAAAAGGTGGAAATGGGTTTAAAAGTGATTTCGGCGGAGAAATATATATATATATATATATATATATATATATATACGCGCACACACACACATATATATAAACGTATTCTCCGTTGAGATATTGCAGCCGCTGCTGTGTCCAGGCCCAGGAGCCTTAGCACTGTGCTGTGATGTCACTCAATACCACTGACATCACTAGGTGTAAACAACATCTCTCCTTTGCTGTGTATGTGACTATGGAGCTGTTTGGTGATGTCGTCTATTATGGCCTTCATAGAAGCAACAGGAGATTGTTGCATCCATCTAGAACCCTCAGAACTACAGTGCTATGATGTCACTCACTTCCACAGGCCTTGCAGAGTGTAAACAACAACAACCCAGCTTTGTTGTGTATGTAACCATAGGGATTTGTGATGTCACCTAGAACCTTCACAGCAGCGACAGCTTTGACAGCTTTATGAGGAGCATCAGCACTGCTCTGCCTGAGCAGAACCATCACCGCCATAGGTTGTCAAATAACCCGGATTTAACCCACACAGGTAAGTCCAATGGGGTGCAGGCATGTCCTCTATGCTTACAGCTTCCCGTGGGTGTTGGTTTGATACCGTTTGGGGACAGCCAAGGAGGCATCTGCAGGCAACAAAGGTAGGTGTGTGCTTTTGTGTGTGTTTCCTATGCAGATCCTAAGCCCAGTGTCACATGCAAGTAGGAGGAGTAAGAAGGGTTCCTGGCAAATCCGGGTTATGGATTGCATTTAAAAAGGCCCCGTGGGAGTGCAATGGGCCCCTGTCTTGCTGCTTAGCAATAATGGTATGGGTTTAGGTTCTGCTGTGTGTACTGGTGGTTGACTGCCCCCCAGCCCAGAGTGTGCATGGAAAATTGTCTGGCAGCCTCCCTGACAGCAAGCAGTGATAGTGCCCATGAAGGGGACCTTGTTGGGCCCGCCCCTTTCACGGTTATCGCTTCTCGGCCTTTTGGCTAAGATCAAGTGTAGTATCTGTTCTTATCAGTTTAATATCTGATACGTCCCCTATCTGGGGACCATATATTAAATGGATTTTTGAGAACGGGGGCCGATTTCGAAGCTTGCTTCCGTCGCCCTATGCATTGACCCGATATGGCAGTATCTTCGGGTACAGTGCACCACCCCCTTACAGGGTTAAAAAGAAAGATTCCTACTTTCATTGCTACCTGCTTGCTGGCTAGCCAGCTAGCCAGCCCTGTGGGCCTTGCTGCTGCAGCCAAAAAACAAAAGGTGGTGCTGCTGCTGCTGCTTCTGCTGCTTCTGCTTGTGTCTGGCCGCTGTTGGAGCGTCCAGGCACAGGACTTCTGCTGCTGCTGACTAAATGGCCTCCTTAATTGGATCATTTGAGTAGCCAGCACACCTGTGCAGGTAGGGCATGACATGATAGGCAGCTGCCTTGATAGCGGGTGGGTGCTGAATGTTCCTAATTGACAAAATAAGATTAATGCTTATGAAGAAATATAAAATCTCATCCCTTCCCCAATATCGCGCCACACCCCTACCCCTTAATTCCCTGGTTGAACTTGATGGACATATGTCTTTTTTCGACCGTACTAACTATGTAACTATGTAACATAACATGGGGGGGGGGGGGGGGGGTCTCCTGGCTGTTCACACAGGTGTGTCATTGCTGTACATTGACCATGCATTGCTTCTGTGGTATTGCAAAGGCAAAGACAAATGCTTCCAGCCATCCATTGCACTAATGGATTGGTCATCAGCTGGCTGTCTATGTCCCGCATCAATATAGACCAAAGTACAGAGGGTTAGGCTATGCTATTGTGCACCTACCTGATGCATCAGAAGGTGCGAGGCCCTTGCTAAATTCTGTGCACAGACTTTGAGATCTATACTTTAGACTGTATCTAAACCTGCTCCAACATGGACTGACATTCTGGCCTACTTTCAGCCGATGCGACTTGTCTGTCGCTGAACAGTCGCTTTTTATGTATTCAGCACCTATGTATAATGTTGTAAAAATGCTCTAGAAGCTAAAGTCGCAGAAATGTCACACATATTTGGCCTGCAACTTTCTGTGCGACAAATTCAGACAGGAAAAATCAGTATAAATCCTTAGAAAATTATCCCCCAGTGTCTCCATCTGCTGGCGGTATTGAATAAGCATTGCTGCACTGATGGGGTATGCATTAGACGAAAAAAAAGAAGAAAAAGAAGAATAATACGCCCAGAAAAGAGGCGAAAAGGAGAAAAACGTAAAAAAACGTGAAAAAAAAGTAAGAGGAAGAGAAGGGAAAAAAAGGTGGAAATGGGTTTAAAAGTGATTTCGGCGGAGAAATATATATATATATATATATATATATATATATATATATATATATACGCGCACACACACACATATATATAAACGTATTCTCTGTTGAGATATTGCAGCCGCTGCTGTGTCCAGGCCCAGGAGCCTTAGCACTGTGCTGTGATGTCACTCAATACCACTGACATCACTAGGTGTAAACAACATCTCTCCTTTGCTGTGTATGTGACTATGGAGCTGTTTGGTGATGTCGTCTATTATGGCCTTCATAGAAGCAACAGGAGATTGTTGCATCCATCTAGAACCCTCAGAACTACAGTGCTATGATGTCACTCACTTCCACAGGCCTTGCAGAGTGTAAACAACAACAACCCAGCTTTGTTGTGTATGTAACCATAGGGATTTGTGATGTCACCTAGAACCTTCACAGCAGCGACAGCTTTATGAGGAGCATCAGCACTGCTCTGCCTGAGCAGAACCATCACCGCCATAGGTTGTCAAATAACCCGGATTTAACCCACACAGGTAAGTCCAATGGGGTGCAGGCATGTCCTCTATGCTTACAGCTTCCCGTGGGTGTTGGTTTGATACCGTTTGGGGACAGCCAAGGAGGCATCTGCAGGCAACAAAGGTAGGTGTGTGCTTGTGTGTGTGTTTCCTATGCAGATCCTAAGCCCAGTGTCACATGCAAGTAGGAGGAGTAAGAAGGGTTCCTGGCAAATCCGGGTTATGGATTGCATTTAAAAAGGCCCCGTGGGAGTGCAATGGGCCCCTGTCTTGCTGCTTAGCAATAATGGTATGGGTTTAGGTTCTGCTGTGTGTACTGGTGGTTGACTGCCCCCCAGCCCAGAGTGTGCATGGAAAATTGTCTGGCAGCCTCCCTGACAGCAAGCAGTGATAGTGCCCATGAAGGGGACCTTGTTGGGCCCGCCCCTTTCACGGTTATCGCTTCTCGGCCTTTTGGCTAAGATCAAGTGTAGTATCTGTTCTTATCAGTTTAATATCTGATACGTCCCCTATCTGGGGACCATATATTAAATGGATTTTTGAGAACGGGGGCCGATTTCGAAGCTTGCTTCCGTCGCCCTATGCATTGACCCGATATGGCAGTATCTTCGGGTACAGTGCACCACCCCCTTACAGGGTTAAAAAGAAAGATTCCTACTTTCATTGCTACCTGCTTGCTGGCTAGCCAGCTAGCCAGCCCTGTGGGCCTTGCTGCTGCAGCCAAAAAACAAAAGGTGGTGCTGCTGCTGCTGCTTCTGCTGCTTCTGCTTGTGTCTGGCCGCTGTTGGAGCGTCCAGGCACAGGACTTCTGCTGCTGCTGACTAAATGGCCTCCTTAATTGGATCATTTGAGTAGCCAGCACACCTGTGCAGGTAGGGCATGACATGATAGGCAGCTGCCTTGATAGCGGGTGGGTGCTGAATGTTCCTAATTGACAAAATAAGATTAATGCTTATGAAGAAATATAAAATCTCATCCCTTCCCCAATATCGCGCCACACCCCTACCCCTTAATTCCCTGGTTGAACTTGATGGACATATGTCTTTTTTCGACCGTACTAACTATGTAACTATGTAACATAACATGGGGGGGGGGGGGGGTCTCCTGGCTGTTCACACAGGTGTGTCATTGCTGTACATTGACCATGCATTGCTTCTGTGGTATTGCAAAGGCAAAGACAAATGCTTCCAGCCATCCATTGCACTAATGGATTGGTCATCAGCTGGCTGTCTATGTCCCGCATCAATATAGACCAAAGTACAGAGGGTTAGGCTATGCTATTGTGCACCTACCTGATGCATCAGAAGGTGCGAGGCCCTTGCTAAATTCTGTGCACAGACTTTGAGATCTATACTTTAGACTGTATCTAAACCTGCTCCAACATGGACTGACATTCTGGCCTACTTTCAGCCGATGCGACTTGTCTGTCGCTGAACAGTCGCTTTTTATGTATTCAGCACCTATGTATAATGTTGTAAAAATGCTCTAGAAGCTAAAGTCGCAGAAATGTCACACATATTTGGCCTGCAACTTTCTGTGCGACAAATTCAGACAGGAAAAATCAGTATAAATCCTTAGAAAATTATCCCCCAGTGTCTCCATCTGCTGGCGGTATTGAATAAGCATTGCTGCACTGATGGGGTATGCATTAGACGAAAAAAAAGAAGAAAAAGAAGAATAATACGCCCAGAAAAGAGGCGAAAAGGAGAAAAACGTAAAAAAACGTGTAAGAGGAAGAGAAGGGAAAAAAAGGTGGAAATGGGTTTAAAAGTGATTTCGGCGGAGAAATATATATATATATATATATATATATATATATATATATATATATATATATATATACGCGCACACACACACATATATATAAACGTATTCTCTGTTGAGATATTGCAGCCGCTGCTGTGTCCAGGCCCAGGAGCCTTAGCACTGTGCTGTGATGTCACTCAATACCACTGACATCACTAGGTGTAAACAACATCTCTCCTTTGCTGTGTATGTGACTATGGAGCTGTTTGGTGATGTCGTCTATTATGGCCTTCATAGAAGCAACAGGAGATTGTTGCATCCATCTAGAACCCTCAGAACTACAGTGCTATGATGTCACTCACTTCCACAGGCCTTGCAGAGTGTAAACAACAACAACCCAGCTTTGTTGTGTATGTAACCATAGGGATTTGTGATGTCACCTAGAACCTTCACAGCAGCGACAGCTTTATGAGGAGCATCAGCACTGCTCTGCCTGAGCAGAACCATCACCGCCATAGGTTGTCAAATAACCCGGATTTAACCCACACAGGTAAGTCCAATGGGGTGCAGGCATGTCCTCTATGCTTACAGCTTCCCGTGGGTGTTGGTTTGATACCGTTTGGGGACAGCCAAGGAGGCATCTGCAGGCAACAAAGGTAGGTGTGTGCTTGTGTGTGTGTTTCCTATGCAGATCCTAAGCCCAGTGTCACATGCAAGTAGGAGGAGTAAGAAGGGTTCCTGGCAAATCCGGGTTATGGATTGCATTTAAAAAGGCCCCGTGGGAGTGCAATGGGCCCCTGTCTTGCTGCTTAGCAATAATGGTATGGGTTTAGGTTCTGCTGTGTGTACTGGTGGTTGACTGCCCCCCAGCCCAGAGTGTGCATGGAAAATTGTCTGGCAGCCTCCCTGACAGCAAGCAGTGATAGTGCCCATGAAGGGGACCTTGTTGGGCCCGCCCCTTTCACGGTTATCGCTTCTCGGCCTTTTGGCTAAGATCAAGTGTAGTATCTGTTCTTATCAGTTTAATATCTGATACGTCCCCTATCTGGGGACCATATATTAAATGGATTTTTGAGAACGGGGGCCGATTTCGAAGCTTGCTTCCGTCGCCCTATGCATTGACCCGATATGGCAGTATCTTCGGGTACAGTGCACCACCCCCTTACAGGGTTAAAAAGAAAGATTCCTACTTTCATTGCTACCTGCTTGCTGGCTAGCCAGCTAGCCAGCCCTGTGGGCCTTGCTGCTGCAGCCAAAAAACAAAAGGTGGTGCTGCTGCTGCTGCTTCTGCTGCTTCTGCTTGTGTCTGGCCGCTGTTGGAGCGTCCAGGCACAGGACTTCTGCTGCTGCTGACTAAATGGCCTCCTTAATTGGATCATTTGAGTAGCCAGCACACCTGTGCAGGTAGGGCATGACATGATAGGCAGCTGCCTTGATAGCGGGTGGGTGCTGAATGTTCCTAATTCACAAAATAAGATTAATGCTTATGAAGAAATATAAAATCTCATCCCTTCCCCAATATCGCGCCACACCCCTACCCCTTAATTCCCTGGTTGAACTTGATGGACATATGTCTTTTTTCGACCGTACTAACTATGTAACTATGTAACATAACATGGGGGGGGGGGGGGGGTCTCCTGGCTGTTCACACAGGTGTGTCATTGCTGTACATTGACCATGCATTGCTTCTGTGGTATTGCAAAGGCAAAGACAAATGCTTCCAGCCATCCATTGCACTAATGGATTGGTCATCAGCTGGCTGTCTATGTCCCGCATCAATATAGACCAAAGTACAGAGGGTTAGGCTATGCTATTGTGCACCTACCTGATGCATCAGAAGGTGCGAGGCCCTTGCTAAATTCTGTGCACAGACTTTGAGATCTATACTTTAGACTGTATCTAAACCTGCTCCAACATGGACTGACATTCTGGCCTACTTTCAGCCGATGCGACTTGTCTGTCGCTGAACAGTCGCTTTTTATGTATTCAGCACCTATGTATAATGTTGTAAAAATGCTCTAGAAGCTAAAGTCGCTGAAATGTCACACATATTTGGCCTGCAACTTTCTGTGCGACAAATTCAGACAGGAAAAATCAGTATAAATCCTTAGAAAATTATCCCCCAGTGTCTCCATCTGCTGGCGGTATTGAATAAGCATTGCTGCACTGATGGGGTATGCATTAGACGAAAAAAAAGAAGAAAAAGAAGAATAATACGCCCAGAAAAGAGGCGAAAAGGAGAAAAACGTAAAAAAACGTGAAAAAAAAGTAAGAGGAAGAGAAGGGAAAAAAAGGTGGAAATGGGTTTAAAAGTGATTTCGGCGGAGAAATATATATATATATATATATATATATATATATATATATATATACGCGCACACACACACATATATATAAACGTATTCTCCGTTGAGATATTGCAGCCGCTGCTGTGTCCAGGCCCAGGAGCCTTAGCACTGTGCTGTGATGTCACTCAATACCACTGACATCACTAGGTGTAAACAACATCTCTCCTTTGCTGTGTATGTGACTATGGAGCTGTTTGGTGATGTCGTCTATTATGGCCTTCATAGAAGCAACAGGAGATTGTTGCATCCATCTAGAACCCTCAGAACTACAGTGCTATGATGTCACTCACTTCCACAGGCCTTGCAGAGTGTAAACAACAACAACCCAGCTTTGTTGTGTATGTAACCATAGGGATTTGTGATGTCACCTAGAACCTTCACAGCAGCGACAGCTTTATGAGGAGCATCAGCACTGCTCTGCCTGAGCAGAACCATCACCGCCATAGGTTGTCAAATAACCCGGATTTAACCCACACAGGTAAGTCCAATGGGGTGCAGGCATGTCCTCTATGCTTACAGCTTCCCGTGGGTGTTGGTTTGATACCGTTTGGGGACAGCCAAGGAGGCATCTGCAGGCAACAAAGGTAGGTGTGTGCTTGTGTGTGTGTTTCCTATGCAGATCCTAAGCCCAGTGTCACATGCAAGTAGGAGGAGTAAGAAGGGTTCCTGGCAAATCCGGGTTATGGATTGCATTTAAAAAGGCCCCGTGGGAGTGCAATGGGCCCCTGTCTTGCTGCTTAGCAATAATGGTATGGGTTTAGGTTCTGCTGTGTGTACTGGTGGTTGACTGCCCCCCAGCCCAGAGTGTGCATGGAAAATTGTCTGGCAGCCTCCCTGACAGCAAGCAGTGATAGTGCCCATGAAGGGGACCTTGTTGGGCCCGCCCCTTTCACGGTTATCGCTTCTCGGCCTTTTGGCTAAGATCAAGTGTAGTATCTGTTCTTATCAGTTTAATATCTGATACGTCCCCTATCTGGGGACCATATATTAAATGGATTTTTGAGAACGGGGGCCGATTTCGAAGCTTGCTTCCGTCGCCCTATGCATTGACCCCATATGGCAGTATCTTCGGGTACAGTGCACCACCCCCTTACAGGGTTAAAAAGAAAGATTCCTACTTTCATTGCTACCTGCTTGCTGGCTAGCCAGCTAGCCAGCCCTGTGGGCCTTGCTGCTGCAGCCAAAAAACAAAAGGTGGTGCTGCTGCTGCTGCTTCTGCTGCTTCTGCTTGTGTCTGGCCGCTGTTGGAGCGTCCAGGCACAGGACTTCTGCTGCTGCTGACTAAATGGCCTCCTTAATTGGATCATTTGAGTAGCCAGCACACCTGTGCAGGTAGGGCATGACATGATAGGCAGCTGCCTTGATAGCGGGTGGGTGCTGAATGTTCCTAATTGACAAAATAAGATTAATGCTTATGAAGAAATATAAAATCTCATCCCTTCCCCAATATCGCGCCACACCCCTACCCCTTAATTCCCTGGTTGAACTTGATGGACATATGTCTTTTTTCGACCGTACTAACTATGTAACTATGTAACATAACATGGGGGGGGGGGGGGGTCTCCTGGCTGTTCACACAGGTGTGTCATTGCTGTACATTGACCATGCATTGCTTCTGTGGTATTGCAAAGGCAAAGACAAATGCTTCCAGCCATCCATTGCACTAATGGATTGGTCATCAGCTGGCTGTCTATGTCCCGCATCAATATAGACCAAAGTACAGAGGGTTAGGCTATGCTATTGTGCACCTACCTGATGCATCAGAAGGTGCGAGGCCCTTGCTAAATTCTGTGCACAGACTTTGAGATCTATACTTTAGACTGTATCTAAACCTGCTCCAACATGGACTGACATTCTGGCCTACTTTCAGCCGATGCGACTTGTCTGTCGCTGAACAGTCGCTTTTTATGTATTCAGCACCTATGTATAATGTTGTAAAAATGCTCTAGAAGCTAAAGTCGCAGAAATGTCACACATATTTGGCCTGCAACTTTCTGTGCGACAAATTCAGACAGGAAAAATCAGTATAAATCCTTAGAAAATTATCCCCCAGTGTCTCCATCTGCTGGCGGTATTGAATAAGCATTGCTGCACTGATGGGGTATGCATTAGACGAAAAAAAAGAAGAAAAAGAAGAATAATACGCCCAGAAAAGAGGCGAAAAGGAGAAAAACGTAAAAAAACGTGAAAAAAAAGTAAGAGGAAGAGAAGGGAAAAAAAGGTGGAAATGGGTTTAAAAGTGATTTCGGCGGAGAAATATATATATATATATATATATATATATATATATATATATATATATATATACGCGCACACACACACATATATATAAACGTATTCTCCGTTGAGATATTGCAGCCGCTGCTGTGTCCAGGCCCAGGAGCCTTAGCACTGTGCTGTGATGTCACTCAATACCACTGACATCACTAGGTGTAAACAACATCTCTCCTTTGCTGTGTATGTGACTATGGAGCTGTTTGGTGATGTCGTCTATTATGGCCTTCATAGAAGCAACAGGAGATTGTTGCATCCATCTAGAACCCTCAGAACTACAGTGCTATGATGTCACTCACTTCCACAGGCCTTGCAGAGTGTAAACAACAACAACCCAGCTTTGTTGTGTATGTAACCATAGGGATTTGTGATGTCACCTAGAACCTTCACAGCAGCGACAGCTTTATGAGGAGCATCAGCACTGCTCTGCCTGAGCAGAACCATCACCGCCATAGGTTGTCAAATAACCCGGATTTAACCCACACAGGTAAGTCCAATGGGGTGCAGGCATGTCCTCTATGCTTACAGCTTCCCGTGGGTGTTGGTTTGATACCGTTTGGGGACAGCCAAGGAGGCATCTGCAGGCAACAAAGGTAGGTGTGTGCTTGTGTGTGTGTTTCCTATGCAGATCCTAAGCCCAGTGTCACATGCAAGTAGGAGGAGTAAGAAGGGTTCCTGGCAAATCCGGGTTATGGATTGCATTTAAAAAGGCCCCGTGGGAGTGCAATGGGCCCCTGTCTTGCTGCTTAGCAATAATGGTATGGGTTTAGGTTCTGCTGTGTGTACTGGTGGTTGACTGCCCCCCAGCCCAGAGTGTGCATGGAAAATTGTCTGGCAGCCTCCCTGACAGCAAGCAGTGATAGTGCCCATGAAGGGGACCTTGTTGGGCCCGCCCCTTTCACGGTTATCGCTTCTCGGCCTTTTGGCTAAGATCAAGTGTAGTATCTGTTCTTATCAGTTTAATATCTGATACGTCCCCTATCTGGGGACCATATATTAAATGGATTTTTGAGAACGGGGGCCGATTTCGAAGCTTGCTTCCGTCGCCCTATGCATTGACCCGATATGGCAGTATCTTCGGGTACAGTGCACCACCCCCTTACAGGGTTAAAAAGAAAGATTCCTACTTTCATTGCTACCTGCTTGCTGGCTAGCCAGCTAGCCAGCCCTGTGGGCCTTGCTGCTGCAGCCAAAAAACAAAAGGTGGTGCTGCTGCTGCTGCTTCTGCTGCTTCTGCTTGTGTCTGGCCGCTGTTGGAGCGTCCAGGCACAGGACTTCTGCTGCTGCTGACTAAATGGCCTCCTTAATTGGATCATTTGAGTAGCCAGCACACCTGTGCAGGTAGGGCATGACATGATAGGCAGCTGCCTTGATAGCGGGTGGGTGCTGAATGTTCCTAATTGACAAAATAAGATTAATGCTTATGAAGAAATATAAAATCTCATCCCTTCCCCAATATCGCGCCACACCCCTACCCCTTAATTCCCTGGTTGAACTTGATGGACATATGTCTTTTTTCGACCGTACTAACTATGTAACTATGTAACATAACATGGGGGGGGGGGGGGGGGTCTCCTGGCTGTTCACACAGGTGTGTCATTGCTGTACATTGACCATGCATTGCTTCTGTGGTATTGCAAAGGCAAAGACAAATGCTTCCAGCCATCCATTGCACTAATGGATTGGTCATCAGCTGGCTGTCTATGTCCCGCATCAATATAGACCAAAGTACAGAGGGTTAGGCTATGCTATTGTGCACCTACCTGATGCATCAGAAGGTGCGAGGCCCTTGCTAAATTCTGTGCACAGACTTTGAGATCTATACTTTAGACTGTATCTAAACCTGCTCCAACATGGACTGACATTCTGGCCTACTTTCAGCCGATGCGACTTGTCTGTCGCTGAACAGTCGCTTTTTATGTATTCAGCACCTATGTATAATGTTGTAAAAATGCTCTAGAAGCTAAAGTCGCAGAAATGTCACACATATTTGGCCTGCAACTTTCTGTGCGACAAATTCAGACAGGAAAAATCAGTATAAATCCTTAGAAAATTATCCCCCAGTGTCTCCATCTGCTGGCGGTATTGAATAAGCATTGCTGCACTGATGGGGTATGCATTAGACGAAAAAAAAGAAGAAAAAGAAGAATAATACGCCCAGAAAAGAGGCGAAAAGGAGAAAAACGTAAAAAAACGTGAAAAAAAAGTAAGAGGAAGAGAAGGGAAAAAAAGGTGGAAATGGGTTTAAAAGTGATTTCGGCGGAGAAATATATATATATATATATATATATATATATATATATATATATATATATATACGCGCACACACACACACATATATATAAACATATTCTCCGTTGAGATATTGCAGCCGCTGCTGTGTCCAGGCCCAGGAGCCTTAGCACTGTGCTGTGATGTCACTCAATACCACTGACATCACTAGGTGTAAACAACATCTCTCCTTTGCTGTGTATGTGACTATGGAGCTGTTTGGTGATGTCGTCTATTATGGCCTTCATAGAAGCAACAGGAGATTGTTGCATCCATCTAGAACCCTCAGAACTACAGTGCTATGATGTCACTCACTTCCACAGGCCTTGCAGAGTGTAAACAACAACAACCCAGCTTTGTTGTGTATGTAACCATAGGGATTTGTGATGTCACCTAGAACCTTCACAGCAGCGACAGCTTTATGAGGAGCATCAGCACTGCTCTGCCTGAGCAGAACCATCACCGCCATAGGTTGTCAAATAACCCGGATTTAACCCACACAGGTAAGTCCAATGGGGTGCAGGCATGTCCTCTATGCTTACAGCTTCCCGTGGGTGTTGGTTTGATACCGTTTGGGGACAGCCAAGGAGGCATCTGCAGGCAACAAAGGTAGGTGTGTGCTTGTGTGTGTGTTTCCTATGCAGATCCTAAGCCCAGTGTCACATGCAAGTAGGAGGAGTAAGAAGGGTTCCTGGCAAATCCGGGTTATGGATTGCATTTAAAAAGGCCCCGTGGGAGTGCAATGGGCCCCTGTCTTGCTGCTTAGCAATAATGGTATGGGTTTAGGTTCTGCTGTGTGTACTGGTGGTTGACTGCCCCCCAGCCCAGAGTGTGCATGGAAAATTGTCTGGCAGCCTCCCTGACAGCAAGCAGTGATAGTGCCCATGAAGGGGACCTTGTTGGGCCCGCCCCTTTCACGGTTATCGCTTCTCGGCCTTTTGGCTAAGATCAAGTGTAGTATCTGTTCTTATCAGTTTAATATCTGATACGTCCCCTATCTGGGGACCATATATTAAATGGATTTTTGAGAACGGGGGCCGATTTCGAAGCTTGCTTCCGTCGCCCTATGCATTGACCCGATATGGCAGTATCTTCGGGTACAGTGCACCACCCCCTTACAGGGTTAAAAAGAAAGATTCCTACTTTCATTGCTACCTGCTTGCTGGCTAGCCAGCTAGCCAGCCCTGTGGGCCTTGCTGCTGCAGCCAAAAAACAAAAGGTGGTGCTGCTGCTGCTGCTTCTGCTGCTTCTGCTTGTGTCTGGCCGCTGTTGGAGCGTCCAGGCACAGGACTTCTGCTGCTGCTGACTAAATGGCCTCCTTAATTGGATCATTTGAGTAGCCAGCACACCTGTGCAGGTAGGGCATGACATGATAGGCAGCTGCCTTGATAGCGGGTGGGTGCTGAATGTTCCTAATTGACAAAATAAGATTAATGCTTATGAAGAAATATAAAATCTCATCCCTTCCCCAATATCGCGCCACACCCCTACCCCTTAATTCCCTGGTTGAACTTGATGGACATATGTCTTTTTTCGACCGTACTAACTATGTAACTATGTAACATAACATGGGGGGGGGGGGGGGGTCTCCTGGCTGTTCACACAGGTGTGTCATTGCTGTACATTGACCATGCATTGCTTCTGTGGTATTGCAAAGGCAAAGACAAATGCTTCCAGCCATCCATTGCACTAATGGATTGGTCATCAGCTGGCTGTCTATGTCCCGCATCAATATAGACCAAAGTACAGAGGGTTAGGCTATGCTATTGTGCACCTACCTGATGCATCAGAAGGTGCGAGGCCCTTGCTAAATTCTGTGCACAGACTTTGAGATCTATACTTTAGACTGTATCTAAACCTGCTCCAACATGGACTGACATTCTGGCCTACTTTCAGCCGATGCGACTTGTCTGTCGCTGAACAGTCGCTTTTTATGTATTCAGCACCTATGTATAATGTTGTAAAAATGCTCTAGAAGCTAAAGTCGCAGAAATGTCACACATATTTGGCCTGCAACTTTCTGTGCGACAAATTCAGACAGGAAAAATCAGTATAAATCCTTAGAAAATTATCCCCCAGTGTCTCCATCTGCTGGCGGTATTGAATAAGCATTGCTGCACTGATGGGGTATGCATTAGACGAAAAAAAAGAAGAAAAAGAAGAATAATACGCCCAGAAAAGAGGCGAAAAGGAGAAAAACGTAAAAAAACGTGAAAAAAAAGTAAGAGGAAGAGAAGGGAAAAAAAGGTGGAAATGGGTTTAAAAGTGATTTCGGCGGAGAATATATATATATATATATATATATATATATATATATATATATATATACGCGCACACACACACATATATATAAACGTATTCTCCGTTGAGATATTGCAGCCGCTGCTGTGTCCAGGCCCAGGAGCCTTAGCACTGTGCTGTGATGTCACTCAATACCACTGACATCACTAGGTGTAAACAACATCTCTCCTTTGCTGTGTATGTGACTATGGAGCTGTTTGGTGATGTCGTCTATTATGGCCTTCATAGAAGCAACAGGAGATTGTTGCATCCATCTAGAACCCTCAGAACTACAGTGCTATGATGTCACTCACTTCCACAGGCCTTGCAGAGTGTAAACAACAACAACCCAGCTTTGTTGTGTATGTAACCATAGGGATTTGTGATGTCACCTAGAACCTTCACAGCAGCGACAGCTTTATGAGGAGCATCAGCACTGCTCTGCCTGAGCAGAACCATCACCGCCATAGGTTGTCAAATAACCCGGATTTAACCCACACAGGTAAGTCCAATGGGGTGCAGGCATGTCCTCTATGCTTACAGCTTCCCGTGGGTGTTGGTTTGATACCGTTTGGGGACAGCCAAGGAGGCATCTGCAGGCAACAAAGGTAGGTGTGTGCTTGTGTGTGTGTTTCCTATGCAGATCCTAAGCCCAGTGTCACATGCAAGTAGGAGGAGTAAGAAGGGTTCCTGGCAAATCCGGGTTATGGATTGCATTTAAAAAGGCCCCGTGGGAGTGCAATGGGCCCCTGTCTTGCTGCTTAGCAATAATGGTATGGGTTTAGGTTCTGCTGTGTGTACTGGTGGTTGACTGCCCCCCAGCCCAGAGTGTGCATGGAAAATTGTCTGGCAGCCTCCCTGACAGCAAGCAGTGATAGTGCCCATGAAGGGGACCTTGTTGGGCCCGCCCCTTTCACGGTTATCGCTTCTCGGCCTTTTGGCTAAGATCAAGTGTAGTATCTGTTCTTATCAGTTTAATATCTGATACGTCCCCTATCTGGGGACCATATATTAAATGGATTTTTGAGAACGGGGGCCGATTTCGAAGCTTGCTTCCGTCGCCCTATGCATTGACCCGATATGGCAGTATCTTCGGGTACAGTGCACCACCCCCTTACAGGGTTAAAAAGAAAGATTCCTACTTTCATTGCTACCTGCTTGCTGGCTAGCCAGCTAGCCAGCCCTGTGGGCCTTGCTGCTGAAGCCAAAAAACAAAAGGTGGTGCTGCTGCTGCTGCTTCTGCTGCTTCTGCTTGTGTCTGGCCGCTGTTGGAGCGTCCAGGCACAGGACTTCTGCTGCTGCTGACTAAATGGCCTCCTTAATTGGATCATTTGAGTAGCCAGCACACCTGTGCAGGTAGGGCATGACATGATAGGCAGCTGCCTTGATAGCGGGTGGGTGCTGAATGTTCCTAATTGACAAAATAAGATTAATGCTTATGAAGAAATATAAAATCTCATCCCTTCCCCAATATCGCGCCACACCCCTACCCCTTAATTCCCTGGTTGAACTTGATGGACATATGTCTTTTTTCGACCGTACTAACTATGTAACTATGTAACATAACATGGGGGGGGGGGGGGGGGGGGGTCTCCTGGCTGTTCACACAGGTGTGTCATTGCTGTACATTGACCATGCATTGCTTCTGTGGTATTGCAAAGGCAAAGACAAATGCTTCCAGCCATCCATTGCACTAATGGATTGGTCATCAGCTGGCTGTCTATGTCCCGCATCAATATAGACCAAAGTACAGAGGGTTAGGCTATGCTATTGTGCACCTACCTGATGCATCAGAAGGTGCGAGGCCCTTGCTAAATTCTGTGCACAGACTTTGAGATCTATACTTTAGACTGTATCTAAACCTGCTCCAACATGGACTGACATTCTGGCCTACTTTCAGCCGATGCGACTTGTCTGTCGCTGAACAGTCGCTTTTTATGTATTCAGCACCTATGTATAATGTTGTAAAAATGCTCTAGAAGCTAAAGTCGCAGAAATGTCACACATATTTGGCCTGCAACTTTCTGTGCGACAAATTCAGACAGGAAAAATCAGTATAAATCCTTAGAAAATTATCCCCCAGTGTCTCCATCTGCTGGCGGTATTGAATAAGCATTGCTGCACTGATGGGGTATGCATTAGACGAAAAAAAAGAAGAAAAAGAAGAATAATACGCCCAGAAAAGAGGCGAAAAGGAGAAAAACGTAAAAAAACGTGAAAAAAAAGTAAGAGGAAGAGAAGGGAAAAAAAGGTGGAAATGGGTTTAAAAGTGATTTCGGCGGAGAAATATATATATATATATATATATATATATATATATATATATATATATATACGCGCACACACACACATATATATAAACGTATTCTCCGTTGAGATATTGCAGCCGCTGCTGTGTCCAGGCCCAGGAGCCTTAGCACTGTGCTGTGATGTCACTCAATACCACTGACATCACTAGGTGTAAACAACATCTCTCCTTTGCTGTGTATGTGACTATGGAGCTGTTTGGTGATGTCGTCTATTATGGCCTTCATAGAAGCAACAGGAGATTGTTGCATCCATCTAGAACCCTCAGAACTACAGTGCTATGATGTCACTCACTTCCACAGGCCTTGCAGAGTGTAAACAACAACAACCCAGCTTTGTTGTGTATGTAACCATAGGGATTTGTGATGTCACCTAGAACCTTCACAGCAGCGACAGCTTTATGAGGAGCATCAGCACTGCTCTGCCTGAGCAGAACCATCACCGCCATAGGTTGTCAAATAACCCGGATTTAACCCACACAGGTAAGTCCAATGGGGTGCAGGCATGTCCTCTATGCTTACAGCTTCCCGTGGGTGTTGGTTTGATACCGTTTGGGGACAGCCAAGGAGGCATCTGCAGGCAACAAAGGTAGGTGTGTGCTTGTGTGTGTGTTTCCTATGCAGATCCTAAGCCCAGTGTCACATGCAAGTAGGAGGAGTAAGAAGGGTTCCTGGCAAATCCGGGTTATGGATTGCATTTAAAAAGGCCCCGTGGGAGTGCAATGGGCCCCTGTCTTGCTGCTTAGCAATAATGGTATGGGTTTAGGTTCTGCTGTGTGTACTGGTGGTTGACTGCCCCCCAGCCCAGAGTGTGCATGGAAAATTGTCTGGCAGCCTCCCTGACAGCAAGCAGTGATAGTGCCCATGAAGGGGACCTTGTTGGGCCCGCCCCTTTCACGGTTATCGCTTCTCGGCCTTTTGGCTAAGATCAAGTGTAGTATCTGTTCTTATCAGTTTAATATCTGATACGTCCCCTATCTGGGGACCATATATTAAATGGATTTTTGAGAACGGGGGCCGATTTCGAAGCTTGCTTCCGTCGCCCTATGCATTGACCCGATATGGCAGTATCTTCGGGTACAGTGCACCACCCCCTTACAGGGTTAAAAAGAAAGATTCCTACTTTCATTGCTACCTGCTTGCTGGCTAGCCAGCTAGCCAGCCCTGTGGGCCTTGCTGCTGCAGCCAAAAAACAAAAGGTGGTGCTGCTGCTGCTGCTTCTGCTGCTTCTGCTTGTGTCTGGCCGCTGTTGGAGCGTCCAGGCACAGGACTTCTGCTGCTGCTGACTAAATGGCCTCCTTAATTGGATCATTTGAGTAGCCAGCACACCTGTGCAGGTAGGGCATGACATGATAGGCAGCTGCCTTGATAGCGGGTGGGTGCTGAATGTTCCTAATTGACAAAATAAGATTAATGCTTATGAAGAAATATAAAATCTCATCCCTTCCCCAATATCGCGCCACACCCCTACCCCTTAATTCCCTGGTTGAACTTGATGGACATATGTCTTTTTTCGACCGTACTAACTATGTAACTATGTAACATAACATGGGGGGGGGGGGGGGGGTCTCCTGGCTGTTCACACAGGTGTGTCATTGCTGTACATTGACCATGCATTGCTTCTGTGGTATTGCAAAGGCAAAGACAAATGCTTCCAGCCATCCATTGCACTAATGGATTGGTCATCAGCTGGCTGTCTATGTCCCGCATCAATATAGACCAAAGTACAGAGGGTTAGGCTATGCTATTGTGCACCTACCTGATGCATCAGAAGGTGCGAGGCCCTTGCTAAATTCTGTGCACAGACTTTGAGATCTATACTTTAGACTGTATCTAAACCTGCTCCAACATGGACTGACATTCTGGCCTACTTTCAGCCGATGCGACTTGTCTGTCGCTGAACAGTCGCTTTTTATGTATTCAGCACCTATGTATAATGTTGTAAAAATGCTCTAGAAGCTAAAGTCGCAGAAATGTCACACATATTTGGCCTGCAACTTTCTGTGCGACAAATTCAGACAGGAAAAATCAGTATAAATCCTTAGAAAATTATCCCCCAGTGTCTCCATCTGCTGGCGGTGTTGAATAAGCATTGCTGCACTGATGGGGTATGCATTAGACGAAAAAAAAGAAGAAAAAGAAGAATAATACGCCCAGAAAAGAGGCGAAAAGGAGAAAAACGTAAAAAAACGTGAAAAAAAAGTAAGAGGAAGAGAAGGGAAAAAAAGGTGGAAATGGGTTTAAAAGTGATTTCGGCGGAGAAATATATATATATATATATATATATATATATATATATATATATATATACGCGCACACACACACATATATATAAACGTATTCTCCGTTGAGATATTGCAGCCACTGCTGTGTCCAGGCCCAGGAGCCTTAGCACTGTGCTGTGATGTCACTCAATACCACTGACATCACTAGGTGTAAACAACATCTCTCCTTTGCTGTGTATGTGACTATGGAGCTGTTTGGTGATGTCGTCTATTATGGCCTTCATAGAAGCAACAGGAGATTGTTGCATCCATCTAGAACCCTCAGAACTACAGTGCTATGATGTCACTCACTTCCACAGGCCTTGCAGAGTGTAAACAACAACAACCCAGCTTTGTTGTGTATGTAACCATAGGGATTTGTGATGTCACCTAGAACCTTCACAGCAGCGACAGCTTTATGAGGAGCATCAGCACTGCTCTGCCTGAGCAGAACCATCACCGCCATAGGTTGTCAAATAACCCGGATTTAACCCACACAGGTAAGTCCAATGGGGTGCAGGCATGTCCTCTATGCTTACAGCTTCCCGTGGGTGTTGGTTTGATACCGTTTGGGGACAGCCAAGGAGGCATCTGCAGGCAACAAAGGTAGGTGTGTGCTTGTGTGTGTGTTTCCTATGCAGATCCTAAGCCCAGTGTCACATGCAAGTAGGAGGAGTAAGAAGGGTTCCTGGCAAATCCGGGTTATGGATTGCATCTAAAAAGGCCCCGTGGGAGTGCAATGGGCCCCTGTCTTGCTGCTTAGCAATAATGGTATGGGTTTAGGTTCTGCTGTGTGTACTGGTGGTTGACTGCCCCCCAGCCCAGAGTGTGCATGGAAAATTGTCTGGCAGCCTCCCTGACAGCAAGCAGTGATAGTGCCCATGAAGGGGACCTTGTTGGGCCCGCCCCTTTCACGGTTATCGCTTCTCGGCCTTTTGGCTAAGATCAAGTGTAGTATCTGTTCTTATCAGTTTAATATCTGATACGTCCCCTATCTGGGGACCATATATTAAATGGATTTTTGAGAACGGGGGCCGATTTCGAAGCTTGCTTCCGTCGCCCTATGCATTGACCCGATATGGCAGTATCTTCGGGTACAGTGCACCACCCCCTTACAGGGTTAAAAAGAAAGATTCCTACTTTCATTGCTACCTGCTTGCTGGCTAGCCAGCTAGCCAGCCCTGTGGGCCTTGCTGCTGCAGCCAAAAAACAAAAGGTGGTGCTGCTGCTTCTGCTGCTTCTGCTTGTGTCTGGCCGCTGTTGGAGCGTCCAGGCACAGGACTTCTGCTGCTGCTGACTAAATGGCCTCCTTAATTGGATCATTTGAGTAGCCAGCACACCTGTGCAGGTAGGGCATGACATGATAGGCAGCTGCCTTGATAGCGGGTGGGTGCTGAATGTTCCTAATTGACAAAATAAGATTAATGCTTATGAAGAAATATAAAATCTCATCCCTTCCCCAATATCGCGCCACACCCCTACCCCTTAATTCCCTGGTTGAACTTGATGGACATATGTCTTTTTTCGACCGTACTAACTATGTAACTATGTAACATAACATGGGGGGGGGGGGGGGGTCTCCTGGCTGTTCACACAGGTGTGTCATTGCTGTACATTGACCATGCATTGCTTCTGTGGTATTGCAAAGGCAAAGACAAATGCTTCCAGCCATCCATTGCACTAATGGATTGGTCATCAGCTGGCTGTCTATGTCCCGCATCAATATAGACCAAAGTACAGAGGGTTAGGCTATGCTATTGTGCACCTACCTGATGCATCAGAAGGTGCGAGGCCCTTGCTAAATTCTGTGCACAGACTTTGAGATCTATACTTTAGACTGTATCTAAACCTGCTCCAACATGGACTGACATTCTGGCCTACTTTCAGCCGATGCGACTTGTCTGTCGCTGAACAGTCGCTTTTTATGTATTCAGCACCTATGTATAATGTTGTAAAAATGCTCTAGAAGCTAAAGTCGCAGAAATGTCACACATATTTGGCCTGCAACTTTCTGTGCGACAAATTCAGACAGGAAAAATCAGTATAAATCCTTAGAAAATTATCCCCCAGTGTCTCCATCTGCTGGCGGTATTGAATAAGCATTGCTGCACTGATGGGGTATGCATTAGACGAAAAAAAAGAAGAAAAAGAAGAATAATACGCCCAGAAAAGAGGCGAAAAGGAGAAAAACGTAAAAAAACGTGAAAAAAAAGTAAGAGGAAGAGAAGGGAAAAAAAGGTGGAAATGGGTTTAAAAGTGATTTCGGCGGAGAAATATATATATATATATATATATATATATATATATATATATATACGCGCACACACACACATATATATAAACGTATTCTCCGTTGAGATATTGCAGCCGCTGCTGTGTCCAGGCCCAGGAGCCTTAGCACTGTGCTGTGATGTCACTCAATACCACTGACATCACTAGGTGTAAACAACATCTCTCCTTTGCTGTGTATGTGACTATGGAGCTGTTTGGTGATGTCGTCTATTATGGCCTTCATAGAAGCAACAGGAGATTGTTGCATCCATCTAGAACCCTCAGAACTACAGTGCTATGATGTCACTCACTTCCACAGGCCTTGCAGAGTGTAAACAACAACAACCCAGCTTTGTTGTGTATGTAACCATAGGGATTTGTGATGTCACCTAGAACCTTCACAGCAGCGACAGCTTTATGAGGAGCATCAGCACTGCTCTGCCTGAGCAGAACCATCACCGCCATAGGTTGTCAAATAACCCGGATTTAACCCACACAGGTAAGTCCTATGGGGTGCAGGCATGTCCTCTATGCTTACAGCTTCCCGTGGGTGTTGGTTTGATACCGTTTGGGGACAGCCAAGGAGGCATCTGCAGGCAACAAAGGTAGGTGTGTGCTTGTGTGTGTGTTTCCTATGCAGATCCTAAGCCCAGTGTCACATGCAAGTAGGAGGAGTAAGAAGGGTTCCTGGCAAATCCGGGTTATGGATTGCATTTAAAAAGGCCCCGTGGGAGTGCAATGGGCCCCTGTCTTGCTGCTTAGCAATAATGGTATGGGTTTAGGTTCTGCTGTGTGTACTGGTGGTTGACTGCCCCCCAGCCCAGAGTGTGCATGGAAAATTGTCTGGCAGCCTCCCTGACAGCAAGCAGTGATAGTGCCCATGAAGGGGACCTTGTTGGGCCCGCCCCTTTCACGGTTATCGCTTCTCGGCCTTTTGGCTAAGATCAAGTGTAGTATCTGTTCTTATCAGTTTAATATCTGATACGTCCCCTATCTGGGGACCATATATTAAATGGATTTTTGAGAACGGGGGCCGATTTCGAAGCTTGCTTCCGTCGCCCTATGCATTGACCCGATATGGCAGTATCTTCGGGTACAGTGCACCACCCCCTTACAGGGTTAAAAAGAAAGATTCCTACTTTCATTGCTACCTGCTTGCTGGCTAGCCAGCTAGCCAGCCCTGTGGGCCTTGCTGCTGCAGCCAAAAAACAAAAGGTGGTGCTGCTGCTGCTGCTTCTGCTGCTTCTGCTTGTGTCTGGCCGCTGTTGGAGCGTCCAGGCACAGGACTTCTGCTGCTGCTGACTAAATGGCCTCCTTAATTGGATCATTTGAGTAGCCAGCACACCTGTGCAGGTAGGGCATGACATGATAGGCAGCTGCCTTGATAGCGGGTGGGTGCTGAATGTTCCTAATTGACAAAATAAGATTAATGCTTATGAAGAAATATAAAATCTCATCCCTTCCCCAATATCGCGCCACACCCCTACCCCTTAATTCCCTGGTTGAACTTGATGGACATATGTCTTTTTTCGACCGTACTAACTATGTAACTATGTAACATAACATGGGGGGGGGGTCTCCTGGCTGTTCACACAGGTGTGTCATTGCTGTACATTGACCATGCATTGCTTCTGTGGTATTGCAAAGGCAAAGACAAATGCTTCCAGCCATCCATTGCACTAATGGATTGGTCATCAGCTGGCTGTCTATGTCCCGCATCAATATAGACCAAAGTACAGAGGGTTAGGCTATGCTATTGTGCACCTACCTGATGCATCAGAAGGTGCGAGGCCCTTGCTAAATTCTGTGCACAGACTTTGAGATCTATACTTTAGACTGTATCTAAACCTGCTCCAACATGGACTGACATTCTGGCCTACTTTCAGCCGATGCGACTTGTCTGTCGCTGAACAGTCGCTTTTTATGTATTCAGCACCTATGTATAATGTTGTAAAAATGCTCTAGAAGCTAAAGTCGCAGAAATGTCACACATATTTGGCCTGCAACTTTCTGTGCGACAAATTCAGACAGGAAAAATCAGTATAAATCCTTAGAAAATTATCCCCCAGTGTCTCCATCTGCTGGCGGTATTGAATAAGCATTGCTGCACTGATGGGGTATGCATTAGACGAAAAAAAAGAAGAAAAAGAAGAATAATACGCCCAGAAAAGAGGCGAAAAGGAGAAAAACGTAAAAAAACGTGAAAAAAAAGTAAGAGGAAGAGAAGGGAAAAAAAGGTGGAAATGGGTTTAAAAGTGATTTCGGCGGAGAAATATATATATATATATATATATATATATATATATATATATATATATACGCGCACACACACACATATATATAAACGTATTCTCCGTTGAGATATTGCAGCCGCTGCTGTGTCCAGGCCCAGGAGCCTTAGCACTGTGCTGTGATGTCACTCAATACCACTGACATCACTAGGTGTAAACAACATCTCTCCTTTGCTGTGTATGTGACTATGGAGCTGTTTGGTGATGTCGTCTATTATGGCCTTCATAGAAGCAACAGGAGATTGTTGCATCCATCTAGAACCCTCAGAACTACAGTGCTATGATGTCACTCACTTCCACAGGCCTTGCAGAGTGTAAACAACAACAACCCAGCTTTGTTGTGTATGTAACCATAGGGATTTGTGATGTCACCTAGAACCTTCACAGCAGCGACAGCTTTATGAGGAGCATCAGCACTGCTCTGCCTGAGCAGAACCATCACCGCCATAGGTTGTCAAATAACCCGGATTTAACCCACACAGGTAAGTCCAATGGGGTGCAGGCATGTCCTCTATGCTTACAGCTTCCCGTGGGTGTTGGTTTGATACCGTTTGGGGACAGCCAAGGAGGCATCTGCAGGCAACAAATGTAGGTGTGTGCTTGTGTGTGTGTTTCCTATGCAGATCCTAAGCCCAGTGTCACATGCAAGTAGGAGGAGTAAGAAGGGTTCCTGGCAAATCCGGGTTATGGATTGCATTTAAAAAGGCCCCGTGGGAGTGCAATGGGCCCCTGTCTTGCTGCTTAGCAATAATGGTATGGGTTTAGGTTCTGCTGTGTGTACTGGTGGTTGACTGCCCCCCAGCCCAGAGTGTGCATGGAAAATTGTCTGGCAGCCTCCCTGACAGCAAGCAGTGATAGTGCCCATGAAGGGGACCTTGTTGGGCCCGCCCCTTTCACGGTTATCGCTTCTCGGCCTTTTGGCTAAGATCAAGTGTAGTATCTGTTCTTATCAGTTTAATATCTGATACGTCCCCTATCTGGGGACCATATATTAAATGGATTTTTGAGAACGGGGGCCGATTTCGAAGCTTGCTTCCGTCGCCCTATGCATTGACCCGATATGGCAGTATCTTCGGGTACAGTGCACCACCCCCTTACAGGGTTAAAAAGAAAGATTCCTACTTTCATTGCTACCTGCTTGCTGGCTAGCCAGCTAGCCAGCCCTGTGGGCCTTGCTGCTGCAGCCAAAAAACAAAAGGTGGTGCTGCTGCTGCTGCTTCTGCTGCTTCTGCTTGTGTCTGGCCGCTGTTGGAGCGTCCAGGCACAGGACTTCTGCTGCTGCTGACTAAATGGCCTCCTTAATTGGATCATTTGAGTAGCCAGCACACCTGTGCAGGTAGGGCATGACATGATAGGCAGCTGCCTTGATAGCGGGTGGGTGCTGAATGTTCCTAATTGACAAAATAAGATTAATGCTTATGAAGAAATATAAAATCTCATCCCTTCCCCAATATCGCGCCACACCCCTACCCCTTAATTCCCTGGTTGAACTTGATGGACATATGTCTTTTTTCGACCGTACTAACTATGTAACTATGTAACATAACATGGGGGGGGGGGGGGGGGGGGTCTCCTGGCTGTTCACACAGGTGTGTCATTGCTGTACATTGACCATGCATTGCTTCTGTGGTATTGCAAAGGCAAAGACAAATGCTTCCAGCCATCCATTGCACTAATGGATTGGTCATCAGCTGGCTGTCTATGTCCCGCATCAATATAGACCAAAGTACAGAGGGTTAGGCTATGCTATTGTGCACCTACCTGATGCATCAGAAGGTGCGAGGCCCTTGCTAAATTCTGTGCACAGACTTTGAGATCTATACTTTAGACTGTATCTAAACCTGCTCCAACATGGACTGACATTCTGGCCTACTTTCAGCCGATGCGACTTGTCTGTCGCTGAACAGTCGCTTTTTATGTATTCAGCACCTATGTATAATGTTGTAAAAATGCTCTAGAAGCTAAAGTCGCAGAAATGTCACACATATTTGGCCTGCAACTTTCTGTGCGACAAATTCAGACAGGAAAAATCAGTATAAATCCTTAGAAAATTATCCCCCAGTGTCTCCATCTGCTGGCGGTATTGAATAAGCATTGCTGCACTGATGGGGTATGCATTAGACGAAAAAAAAGAAGAAAAAGAAGAATAATACGCCCAGAAAAGAGGCGAAAAGGAGAAAAACGTAAAAAAACGTGAAAAAAAAGTAAGAGGAAGAGAAGGGAAAAAAAGGTGGAAATGGGTTTAAAAGTGATTTCGGCGGAGAAATATATATATATATATATATATATATATATATATATATATATATATACGCGCACACACACACATATATATAAACGTATTCTCCGTTGAGATATTGCAGCCGCTGCTGTGTCCAGGCCCAGGAGCCTTAGCACTGTGCTGTGATGTCACTCAATACCACTGACATCACTAGGTGTAAACAACATCTCTCCTTTGCTGTGTATGTGACTATGGAGCTGTTTGGTGATGTCGTCTATTATGGCCTTCATAGAAGCAACAGGAGATTGTTGCATCCATCTAGAACCCTCAGAACTACAGTGCTATGATGTCACTCACTTCCACAGGCCTTGCAGAGTGTAAACAACAACAACCCAGCTTTGTTGTGTATGTAACCATAGGGATTTGTGATGTCACCTAGAACCTTCACAGCAGCGACAGCTTTATGAGGAGCATCAGCACTGCTCTGCCTGAGCAGAACCATCACCGCCATAGGTTGTCAAATAACCCGGATTTAACCCACACAGGTAAGTCCAATGGGGTGCAGGCATGTCCTCTATGCTTACAGCTTCCCGTGGGTGTTGGTTTGATACCGTTTGGGGACAGCCAAGGAGGCATCTGCAGGCAACAAAGGTAGGTGTGTGCTTGTGTGTGTGTTTCCTATGCAGATCCTAAGCCCAGTGTCACATGCAAGTAGGAGGAGTAAGAAGGGTTCCTGGCAAATCCGGGTTATGGATTGCATTTAAAAAGGCCCCGTGGGAGTGCAATGGGCCCCTGTCTTGCTGCTTAGCAATAATGGTATGGGTTTAGGTTCTGCTGTGTGTACTGGTGGTTGACTGCCCCCCAGCCCAGAGTGTGCATGGAAAATTGTCTGGCAGCCTCCCTGACAGCAAGCAGTGATAGTGCCCATGAAGGGGACCTTGTTGGGCCCGCCCCTTTCACGGTTATCGCTTCTCGGCCTTTTGGCTAAGATCAAGTGTAGTATCTGTTCTTATCAGTTTAATATCTGATACGTCCCCTATCTGGGGACCATATATTAAATGGATTTTTGAGAACGGGGGCCGATTTCGAAGCTTGCTTCCGTCGCCCTATGCATTGACCCGATATGGCAGTATCTTCGGGTACAGTGCACCACCCCCTTACAGGGTTAAAAAGAAAGATTCCTACTTTCATTGCTACCTGCTTGCTGGCTAGCCAGCTAGCCAGCCCTGTGGGCCTTGCTGCTGCAGCCAAAAAACAAAAGGTGGTGCTGCTGCTGCTGCTTCTGCTGCTTCTGCTTGTGTCTGGCCCCTGTTGGAGCGTCCAGGCACAGGACTTCTGCTGCTGCTGACTAAATGGCCTCCTTAATTGGATCATTTGAGTAGCCAGCACACCTGTGCAGGTAGGGCATGACATGATAGGCAGCTGCCTTGATAGCGGGTGGGTGCTGAATGTTCCTAATTGACAAAATAAGATTAATGCTTATGAAGAAATATAAAATCTCATCCCTTCCCCAATATCGCGCCACACCCCTACCCCTTAATTCCCTGGTTGAACTTGATGGACATATGTCTTTTTTCGACCGTACTAACTATGTAACTATGTAACATAACATGGGGGGGGGGGGGGGGGGGTCTCCTGGCTGTTCACACAGGTGTGTCATTGCTGTACATTGACCATGCATTGCTTCTGTGGTATTGCAAAGGCAAAGACAAATGCTTCCAGCCATCCATTGCACTAATGGATTGGTCATCAGCTGGCTGTCTATGTCCCGCATCAATATAGACCAAAGTACAGAGGGTTAGGCTATGCTATTGTGCACCTACCTGATGCATCAGAAGGTGCGAGGCCCTTGCTAAATTCTGTGCACAGACTTTGAGATCTATACTTTAGACTGTATCTAAACCTGCTCCAACATGGACTGACATTCTGGCCTACTTTCAGCCGATGCGACTTGTCTGTCGCTGAACAGTCGCTTTTTATGTATTCAGCACCTATGTATAATGTTGTAAAAATGCTCTAGAAGCTAAAGTCGCAGAAATGTCACACATATTTGGCCTGCAACTTTCTGTGCGACAAATTCAGACAGGAAAAATCAGTATAAATCCTTAGAAAATTATCCCCCAGTGTCTCCATCTGCTGGCGGTATTGAATAAGCATTGCTGCACTGATGGGGTATGCATTAGACGAAAAAAAAGAAGAAAAAGAAGAATAATACGCCCAGAAAAGAGGCGAAAAGGAGAAAAACGTAAAAAAACGTGAAAAAAAAGTAAGAGGAAGAGAAGGGAAAAAAAGGTGGAAATGGGTTTAAAAGTGATTTCGGCGGAGAAATATATATATATATATATATATATATATATATATATATATATACGCGCACACACACACATATATATAAACGTATTCTCCGTTGAGATATTGCAGCCGCTGCTGTGTCCAGGCCCAGGAGCCTTAGCACTGTGCTGTGATGTCACTCAATACCACTGACATCACTAGGTGTAAACAACATCTCTCCTTTGCTGTGTATGTGACTATGGAGCTGTTTGGTGATGTCGTCTATTATGGCCTTCATAGAAGCAACAGGAGATTGTTGCATCCATCTAGAACCCTCAGAACTACAGTGCTATGATGTCACTCACTTCCACAGGCCTTGCAGAGTGTAAACAACAACAACCCAGCTTTGTTGTGTATGTAACCATAGGGATTTGTGATGTCACCTAGAACCTTCACAGCAGCGACAGCTTTATGAGGAGCATCAGCACTGCTCTGCCTGAGCAGAACCATCACCGCCATAGGTTGTCAAATAACCCGGATTTAACCCACACAGGTAAGTCCAATGGGGTGCAGGCATGTCCTCTATGCTTACAGCTTCCCGTGGGTGTTGGTTTGATACCGTTTGGGGACAGCCAAGGAGGCATCTGCAGGCAACAAAGGTAGGTGTGTGCTTGTGTGTGTGTTTCCTATGCAGATCCTAAGCCCAGTGTCACATGCAAGTAGGAGGAGTAAGAAGGGTTCCTGGCAAATCCGGGTTATGGATTGCATTTAAAAAGGCCCCGTGGGAGTGCAATGGGCCCCTGTCTTGCTGCTTAGCAATAATGGTATGGGTTTAGGTTCTGCTGTGTGTACTGGTGGTTGACTGCCCCCCAGCCCAGAGTGTGCATGGAAAATTGTCTGGCAGCCTCCCTGACAGCAAGCAGTGATAGTGCCCATGAAGGGGACCTTGTTGGGCCCGCCCCTTTCACGGTTATCGCTTCTCGGCCTTTTGGCTAAGATCAAGTGTAGTATCTGTTCTTATCAGTTTAATATCTGATACGTCCCCTATCTGGGGACCATATATTAAATGGATTTTTGAGAACGGGGGCCGATTTCGAAGCTTGCTTCCGTCGCCCTATGCATTGACCCGATATGGCAGTATCTTCGGGTACAGTGCACCACCCCCTTACAGGGTTAAAAAGAAAGATTCCTACTTTCATTGCTACCTGCTTGCTGGCTAGCCAGCTAGCCAGCCCTGTGGGCCTTGCTGCTGCAGCCAAAAAACAAAAGGTGGTGCTGCTGCTGCTGCTTCTGCTGCTTCTGCTTGTGTCTGGCCGCTGTTGGAGCGTCCAGGCACAGGACTTCTGCTGCTGCTGACTAAATGGCCTCCTTAATTGGATCATTTGAGTAGCCAGCACACCTGTGCAGGTAGGGCATGACATGATAGGCAGCTGCCTTGATAGCGGGTGGGTGCTGAATGTTCCTAATTGACAAAATAAGATTAATGCTTATGAAGAAATATAAAATCTCATCCCTTCCCCAATATCGCGCCACACCCCTACCCCTTAATTCCCTGGTTGAACTTGATGGACATATGTCTTTTTTCGACCGTACTAACTATGTAACTATGTAACATAACATGGGGGGGGGGGGGGGGGGGTCTCCTGGCTGTTCACACAGGTGTGTCATTGCTGTACATTGACCATGCATTGCTTCTGTGGTATTGCAAAGGCAAAGACAAATGCTTCCAGCCATCCATTGCACTAATGGATTGGTCATCAGCTGGCTGTCTATGTCCCGCATCAATATAGACCAAAGTACAGAGGGTTAGGCTATGCTATTGTGCACCTACCTGATGCATCAGAAGGTGCGAGGCCCTTGCTAAATTCTGTGCACAGACTTTGAGATCTATACTTTAGACTGTATCTAAACCTGCTCCAACATGGACTGACATTCTGGCCTACTTTCAGCCGATGCGACTTGTCTGTCGCTGAACAGTCGCTTTTTATGTATTCAGCACCTATGTATAATGTTGTAAAAATGCTCTAGAAGCTAAAGTCGCAGAAATGTCACACATATTTGGCCTGCAACTTTCTGTGCGACAAATTCAGACAGGAAAAATCAGTATAAATCCTTAGAAAATTATCCCCCAGTGTCTCCATCTGCTGGCGGTATTGAATAAGCATTGCTGCACTGATGGGGTATGCATTAGACGAAAAAAAAGAAGAAAAAGAAGAATAATACGCCCAGAAAAGAGGCGAAAAGGAGAAAAACGTAAAAAAACGTGAAAAAAAAGTAAGAGGAAGAGAAGGGAAAAAAAGGTGGAAATGGGTTTAAAAGTGATTTCGGCGGAGAATATATATATATATATATATATATATATATATATATATATATATATACGCGCACACACACACATATATATAAACGTATTCTCCGTTGAGATATTGCAGCCGCTGCTGTGTCCAGGCCCAGGAGCCTTAGCACTGTGCTGTGATGTCACTCAATACCACTGACATCACTAGGTGTAAACAACATCTCTCCTTTGCTGTGTATGTGACTATGGAGCTGTTTGGTGATGTCGTCTATTATGGCCTTCATAGAAGCAACAGGAGATTGTTGCATCCATCTAGAACCCTCAGAACTACAGTGCTATGATGTCACTCACTTCCACAGGCCTTGCAGAGTGTAAACAACAACAACCCAGCTTTGTTGTGTATGTAACCATAGGGATTTGTGATGTCACCTAGAACCTTCACAGCAGCGACAGCTTTATGAGGAGCATCAGCACTGCTCTGCCTGAGCAGAACCATCACCGCCATAGGTTGTCAAATAACCCGGATTTAACCCACACAGGTAAGTCCAATGGGGTGCAGGCATGTCCTCTATGCTTACAGCTTCCCGTGGGTGTTGGTTTGATACCGTTTGGGGACAGCCAAGGAGGCATCTGCAGGCAACAAAGGTAGGTGTGTGCTTGTGTGTGTGTTTCCTATGCAGATCCTAAGCCCAGTGTCACATGCAAGTAGGAGGAGTAAGAAGGGTTCCTGGCAAATCCGGGTTATGGATTGCATTTAAAAAGGCCCCGTGGGAGTGCAATGGGCCCCTGTCTTGCTGCTTAGCAATAATGGTATGGGTTTAGGTTCTGCTGTGTGTACTGGTGGTTGACTGCCCCCCAGCCCAGAGTGTGCATGGAAAATTGTCTGGCAGCCTCCCTGACAGCAAGCAGTGATAGTGCCCATGAAGGGGACCTTGTTAGGCCCGCCCCTTTCACGGTTATCGCTTCTCGGCCTTTTGGCTAAGATCAAGTGTAGTATCTGTTCTTATCAGTTTAATATCTGATACGTCCCCTATCTGGGGACCATATATTAAATGGATTTTTGAGAACGGGGGCTGATTTCGAAGCTTGCTTCCGTCGCCCTATGCATTGACCCGATATGGCAGTATCTTCGGGTACAGTGCACCACCCCCTTACAGGGTTAAAAAGAAAGATTCCTACTTTCATTGCTACCTGCTTGCTGGCTAGCCAGCTAGCCAGCCCTGTGGGCCTTGCTGCTGCAGCCAAAAAACAAAAGGTGGTGCTGCTGCTGCTGCTTCTGCTGCTTCTGCTTGTGTCTGGCCGCTGTTGGAGCGTCCAGGCACAGGACTTCTGCTGCTGCTGACTAAATGGCCTCCTTAATTGGATCATTTGAGTAGCCAGCACACCTGTGCAGGTAGGGCATGACATGATAGGCAGCTGCCTTGATAGCGGGTGGGTGCTGAATGTTCCTAATTGACAAAATAAGATTAATGCTTATGAAGAAATATAAAATCTCATCCCTTCCCCAATATCGCGCCACACCCCTACCCCTTAATTCCCTGGTTGAACTTGATGGACATATGTCTTTTTTCGACCGTACTAACTATGTAACTATGTAACATAACATGGGGGGGGGGGGGGGGGGGGTCTCCTGGCTGTTCACACAGGTGTGTCATTGCTGTACATTGACCATGCATTGCTTCTGTGGTATTGCAAAGGCAAAGACAAATGCTTCCAGCCATCCATTGCACTAATGGATTGGTCATCAGCTGGCTGTCTATGTCCCGCATCAATATAGACCAAAGTACAGAGGGTTAGGCTATGCTATTGTGCACCTACCTGATGCATCAGAAGGTGCGAGGCCCTTGCTAAATTCTGTGCACAGACTTTGAGATCTATACTTTAGACTGTATCTAAACCTGCTCCAACATGGACTGACATTCTGGCCTACTTTCAGCCGATGCGACTTGTCTGTCGCTGAACAGTCGCTTTTTATGTATTCAGCACCTATGTATAATGTTGTAAAAATGCTCTAGAAGCTAAAGTCGCAGAAATGTCACACATATTTGGCCTGCAACTTTCTGTGCGACAAATTCAGACAGGAAAAATCAGTATAAATCCTTAGAAAATTATCCCCCAGTGTCTCCATCTGCTGGCGGTATTGAATAAGCATTGCTGCACTGATGGGGTATGCATTAGACGAAAAAAAAGAAGAAAAAGAAGAATAATACGCCCAGAAAAGAGGCGAAAAGGAGAAAAACGTAAAAAAACGTGAAAAAAAAGTAAGAGGAAGAGAAGGGAAAAAAAGGTGGAAATGGGTTTAAAAGTGATTTCGGCGGAGAAATATATATATATATATATATATATATATATATATATATATATATATATACGCGCACACACACACATATATATAAACGTATTCTCCGTTGAGATATTGCAGCCGCTGCTGTGTCCAGGCCCAGGAGCCTTAGCACTGTGCTGTGATGTCACTCAATACCACTGACATCACTAGGTGTAAACAACATCTCTCCTTTGCTGTGTATGTGACTATGGAGCTGTTTGGTGATGTCGTCTATTATGGCCTTCATAGAAGCAACAGGAGATTGTTGCATCCATCTAGAACCCTCAGAACTACAGTGCTATGATGTCACTCACTTCCACAGGCCTTGCAGAGTGTAAACAACAACAACCCAGCTTTGTTGTGTATGTAACCATAGGGATTTGTGATGTCACCTAGAACCTTCACAGCAGCGACAGCTTTATGAGGAGCATCAGCACTGCTCTGCCTGAGCAGAACCATCACCGCCATAGGTTGTCAAATAACCCGGATTTAACCCACACAGGTAAGTCCAATGGGGTGCAGGCATGTCCTCTATGCTTACAGCTTCCCGTGGGTGTTGGTTTGATACCGTTTGGGGACAGCCAAGGAGGCATCTGCAGGCAACAAAGGTAGGTGTGTGCTTGTGTGTGTGTTTCCTATGCAGATCCTAAGCCCAGTGTCACATGCAAGTAGGAGGAGTAAGAAGGGTTCCTGGCAAATCCGGGTTATGGATTGCATTTAAAAAGGCCCCGTGGGAGTGCAATGGGCCCCTGTCTTGCTGCTTAGCAATAATGGTATGGGTTTAGGTTCTGCTGTGTGTACTGGTGGTTGACTGCCCCCCAGCCCAGAGTGTGCATGGAAAATTGTCTGGCAGCCTCCCTGACAGCAAGCAGTGATAGTGCCCATGAAGGGGACCTTGTTGGGCCCGCCCCTTTCACGGTTATCGCTTCTCGGCCTTTTGGCTAAGATCAAGTGTAGTATCTGTTCTTATCAGTTTAATATCTGATACGTCCCCTATCTGGGGACCATATATTAAATGGATTTTTGAGAACGGGGGCCGATTTCGAAGCTTGCTTCCGTCGCCCTATGCATTGACCCGATATGGCAGTATCTTCGGGTACAGTGCACCACCCCCTTACAGGGTTAAAAAGAAAGATTCCTACTTTCATTGCTACCTGCTTGCTGGCTAGCCAGCTAGCCAGCCCTGTGGGCCTTGCTGCTGCAGCCAAAAAACAAAAGGTGGTGCTGCTGCTGCTGCTTCTGCTGCTTCTGCTTGTGTCTGGCCGCTGTTGGAGCGTCCAGGCACAGGACTTCTGCTGCTGCTGACTAAATGGCCTCCTTAATTGGATCATTTGAGTAGCCAGCACACCTGTGCAGGTAGGGCATGACATGATAGGCAGCTGCCTTGATAGCGGGTGGGTGCTGAATGTTCCTAATTGACAAAATAAGATTAATGCTTATGAAGAAATATAAAATCTCATCCCTTCCCCAATATCGCGCCACACCCCTACCCCTTAATTCCCTGGTTGAACTTGATGGACATATGTCTTTTTTCGACCGTACTAACTATGTAACTATGTAACATAACATGGGGGGGGGGGGGGGGGGTCTCCTGGCTGTTCACACAGGTGTGTCATTGCTGTACATTGACCATGCATTGCTTCTGTGGTATTGCAAAGGCAAAGACAAATGCTTCCAGCCATCCATTGCACTAATGGATTGGTCATCAGCTGGCTGTCTATGTCCCGCATCAATATAGACCAAAGTACAGAGGGTTAGGCTATGCTATTGTGCACCTACCTGATGCATCAGAAGGTGCGAGGCCCTTGCTAAATTCTGTGCACAGACTTTGAGATCTATACTTTAGACTGTATCTAAACCTGCTCCAACATGGACTGACATTCTGGCCTACTTTCAGCCGATGCGACTTGTCTGTCGCTGAACAGTCGCTTTTTATGTATTCAGCACCTATGTATAATGTTGTAAAAATGCTCTAGAAGCTAAAGTCGCAGAAATGTCACACATATTTGGCCTGCAACTTTCTGTGCGACAAATTCAGACAGGAAAAATCAGTATAAATCCTTAGAAAATTATCCCCCAGTGTCTCCATCTGCTGGCGGTATTGAATAAGCATTGCTGCACTGATGGGGTATGCATTAGACGAAAAAAAAGAAGAAAAAGAAGAATAATACGCCCAGAAAAGAGGCGAAAAGGAGAAAAACGTAAAAAAACGTGAAAAAAAAGTAAGAGGAAGAGAAGGGAAAAAAAGGTGGAAATGGGTTTAAAAGTGATTTCGGCGGAGAAATATATATATATATATATATATATATATATATATATATACGCGCACACACACACATATATATAAACGTATTCTCCGTTGAGATATTGCAGCCGCTGCTGTGTCCAGGCCCAGGAGCCTTAGCACTGTGCTGTGATGTCACTCAATACCACTGACATCACTAGGTGTAAACAACATCTCTCCTTTGCTGTGTATGTGACTATGGAGCTGTTTGGTGATGTCGTCTATTATGGCCTTCATAGAAGCAACAGGAGATTGTTGCATCCATCTAGAACCCTCAGAACTACAGTGCTATGATGTCACTCACTTCCACAGGCCTTGCAGAGTGTAAACAACAACAACCCAGCTTTGTTGTGTATGTAACCATAGGGATTTGTGATGTCACCTAGAACCTTCACAGCAGCGACAGCTTTATGAGGAGCATCAGCACTGCTCTGCCTGAGCAGAACCATCACCGCCATAGGTTGTCAAATAACCCGGATTTAACCCACACAGGTAAGTCCAATGGGGTGCAGGCATGTCCTCTATGCTTACAGCTTCCCGTGGGTGTTGGTTTGATACCGTTTGGGGACAGCCAAGGAGGCATCTGCAGGCAACAAAGGTAGGTGTGTGCTTGTGTGTGTGTTTCCTATGCAGATCCTAAGCCCAGTGTCACATGCAAGTAGGAGGAGTAAGAAGGGTTCCTGGCAAATCCGGGTTATGGATTGCATTTAAAAAGGCCCCGTGGGAGTGCAATGGGCCCCTGTCTTGCTGCTTAGCAATAATGGTATGGGTTTAGGTTCTGCTGTGTGTACTGGTGGTTGACTGCCCCCCAGCCCAGAGTGTGCATGGAAAATTGTCTGGCAGCCTCCCTGACAGCAAGCAGTGATAGTGCCCATGAAGGGGACCTTGTTGGGCCCGCCCCTTTCACGGTTATCGCTTCTCGGCCTTTTGGCTAAGATCAAGTGTAGTATCTGTTCTTATCAGTTTAATATCTGATACGTCCCCTATCTGGGGACCATATATTAAATGGATTTTTGAGAACGGGGGCCGATTTCGAAGCTTGCTTCCGTCGCCCTATGCATTGACCCGATATGGCAGTATCTTCGGGTACAGTGCACCACCCCCTTACAGGGTTAAAAAGAAAGATTCCTACTTTCATTGCTACCTGCTTGCTGGCTAGCCAGCTAGCCAGCCCTGTGGGCCTTGCTGCTGCAGCCAAAAAACAAAAGGTGGTGCTGCTGCTGCTGCTTCTGCTGCTTCTGCTTGTGTCTGGCCGCTGTTGGAGCGTCCAGGCACAGGACTTCTGCTGCTGCTGACTAAATGGCCTCCTTAATTGGATCATTTGAGTAGCCAGCACACCTGTGCAGGTAGGGCATGACATGATAGGCAGCTGCCTTGATAGCGGGTGGGTGCTGAATGTTCCTAATTGACAAAATAAGATTAATGCTTATGAAGAAATATAAAATCTCATCCCTTCCCCAATATCGCGCCACACCCCTACCCCTTAATTCCCTGGTTGAACTTGATGGACATATGTCTTTTTTCGACCGTACTAACTATGTAACTATGTAACATAACATGGGGGGGGGGGGGGGGGGTCTCCTGGCTGTTCACACAGGTGTGTCATTGCTGTACATTGACCATGCATTGCTTCTGTGGTATTGCAAAGGCAAAGACAAATGCTTCCAGCCATCCATTGCACTAATGGATTGGTCATCAGCTGGCTGTCTATGTCCCGCATCAATATAGACCAAAGTACAGAGGGTTAGGCTATGCTATTGTGCACCTACCTGATGCATCAGAAGGTGCGAGGCCCTTGCTAAATTCTGTGCACAGACTTTGAGATCTATACTTTAGACTGTATCTAAACCTGCTCCAACATGGACTGACATTCTGGCCTACTTTCAGCCGATGCGACTTGTCTGTCGCTGAACAGTCGCTTTTTATGTATTCAGCACCTATGTATAATGTTGTAAAAATGCTCTAGAAGCTAAAGTCGCAGAAATGTCACACATATTTGGCCTGCAACTTTCTGTGCGACAAATTCAGACAGGAAAAATCAGTATAAATCCTTAGAAAATTATCCCCCAGTGTCTCCATCTGCTGGCGGTATTGAATAAGCATTGCTGCACTGATGGGGTATGCATTAGACGAAAAAAAAGAAGAAAAAGAAGAATAATACGCCCAGAAAAGAGGCGAAAAGGAGAAAAACGTAAAAAAACGTGAAAAAAAAGTAAGAGGAAGAGAAGGGAAAAAAAGGTGGAAATGGGTTTAAAAGTGATTTCGGCGGAGAAATATATATATATATATATATATATATATATATATATATATATATATACGCGCACACACACACATATATATAAACGTATTCTCCGTTGAGATATTGCAGCCGCTGCTGTGTCCAGGCCCAGGAGCCTTAGCACTGTGCTGTGATGTCACTCAATACCACTGACATCACTAGGTTTAAACAACATCTCTCCTTTGCTGTGTATGTGACTATGGAGCTGTTTGGTGATGTCGTCTATTATGGCCTTCATAGAAGCAACAGGAGATTGTTGCATCCATCTAGAACCCTCAGAACTACAGTGCTATGATGTCACTCACTTCCACAGGCCTTGCAGAGTGTAAACAACAACAACCCAGCTTTGTTGTGTATGTAACCATAGGGATTTGTGATGTCACCTAGAACCTTCACAGCAGCGACAGCTTTATGAGGAGCATCAGCACTGCTCTGCCTGAGCAGAACCATCACCGCCATAGGTTGTCAAATAACCCGGATTTAACCCACACAGGTAAGTCCAATGGGGTGCAGGCATGTCCTCTATGCTTACAGCTTCCCGTGGGTGTTGGTTTGATACCGTTTGGGGACAGCCAAGGAGGCATCTGCAGGCAACAAAGGTAGGTGTGTGCTTGTGTGTGTGTTTCCTATGCAGATCCTAAGCCCAGTGTCACATGCAAGTAGGAGGAGTAAGAAGGGTTCCTGGCAAATCCGGGTTATGGATTGCATTTAAAAAGGCCCCGTGGGAGTGCAATGGGCCCCTGTCTTGCTGCTTAGCAATAATGGTATGGGTTTAGGTTCTGCTGTGTGTACTGGTGGTTGACTGCCCCCCAGCCCAGAGTGTGCATGGAAAATTGTCTGGCAGCCTCCCTGACAGCAAGCAGTGATAGTGCCCATGAAGGGGACCTTGTTGGGCCCGCCCCTTTCACGGTTATCGCTTCTCGGCCTTTTGGCTAAGATCAAGTGTAGTATCTGTTCTTATCAGTTTAATATCTGATACGTCCCCTATCTGGGGACCATATATTAAATGGATTTTTGAGAACGGGGGCCGATTTCGAAGCTTGCTTCCGTCGCCCTATGCATTGACCCGATATGGCAGTATCTTCGGGTACAGTGCACCACCCCCTTACAGGGTTAAAAAGAAAGATTCCTACTTTCATTGCTACCTGCTTGCTGGCTAGCCAGCTAGCCAGCCCTGTGGGCCTTGCTGCTGCAGCCAAAAAACAAAAGGTGGTGCTGCTGCTGCTGCTTCTGCTGCTTCTGCTTGTGTCTGGCCGCTGTTGGAGCGTCCAGGCACAGGACTTCTGCTGCTGCTGACTAAATGGCCTCCTTAATTGGATCATTTGAGTAGCCAGCACACCTGTGCAGGTAGGGCATGACATGATAGGCAGCTGCCTTGATAGCGGGTGGGTGCTGAATGTTCCTAATTGACAAAATAAGATTAATGCTTATGAAGAAATATAAAATCTCATCCCTTCCCCAATATCGCGCCACACCCCTACCCCTTAATTCCCTGGTTGAACTTGATGGACATATGTCTTTTTTCGACCGTACTAACTATGTAACTATGTAACATAACATGGGGGGGGGGTCTCCTGGCTGTTCACACAGGTGTGTCATTGCTGTACATTGACCATGCATTGCTTCTGTGGTATTGCAAAGGCAAAGACAAATGCTTCCAGCCATCCATTGCACTAATGGATTGGTCATCAGCTGGCTGTCTATGTCCCGCATCAATATAGACCAAAGTACAGAGGGTTAGGCTATGCTATTGTGCACCTACCTGATGCATCAGAAGGTGCGAGGCCCTTGCTAAATTCTGTGCACAGACTTTGAGATCTATACTTTAGACTGTATCTAAACCTGCTCCAACATGGACTGACATTCTGGCCTACTTTCAGCCGATGCGACTTGTCTGTCGCTGAACAGTCGCTTTTTATGTATTCAGCACCTATGTATAATGTTGTAAAAATGCTCTAGAAGCTAAAGTCGCAGAAATGTCACACATATTTGGCCTGCAACTTTCTGTGCGACAAATTCAGACAGGAAAAATCAGTATAAATCCTTAGAAAATTATCCCCCAGTGTCTCCATCTGCTGGCGGTATTGAATAAGCATTGCTGCACTGATGGGGTATGCATTAGACGAAAAAAAAGAAGAAAAAGAAGAATAATACGCCCAGAAAAGAGGCGAAAAGGAGAAAAACGTAAAAAAACGTGAAAAAAAAGTAAGAGGAAGAGAAGGGAAAAAAAGGTGGAAATGGGTTTAAAAGTGATTTCGGCGGAGAAATATATATATATATATATATATATATATATATATATATACGCGCACACACACACATATATATAAACGTATTCTCCGTTGAGATATTGCAGCCGCTGCTGTGTCCAGGCCCAGGAGCCTTAGCACTGTGCTGTGATGTCACTCAATACCACTGACATCACTAGGTGTAAACAACATCTCTCCTTTGCTGTGTATGTGACTATGGAGCTGTTTGGTGATGTCGTCTATTATGGCCTTCATAGAAGCAACAGGAGATTGTTGCATCCATCTAGAACCCTCAGAACTACAGTGCTATGATGTCACTCACTTCCACAGGCCTTGCAGAGTGTAAACAACAACAACCCAGCTTTGTTGTGTATGTAACCATAGGGATTTGTGATGTCACCTAGAACCTTCACAGCAGCGACAGCTTTATGAGGAGCATCAGCACTGCTCTGCCTGAGCAGAACCATCACCGCCATAGGTTGTCAAATAACCCGGATTTAACCCACACAGGTAAGTCCAATGGGGTGCAGGCATGTCCTCTATGCTTACAGCTTCCCGTGGGTGTTGGTTTGATACCGTTTGGGGACAGCCAAGGAGGCATCTGCAGGCAACAAAGGTAGGTGTGTGCTTGTGTGTGTGTTTCCTATGCAGATCCTAAGCCCAGTGTCACATGCAAGTAGGAGGAGTAAGAAGGGTTCCTGGCAAATCCGGGTTATGGATTGCATTTAAAAAGGCCCCGTGGGAGTGCAATGGGCCCCTGTCTTGCTGCTTAGCAATAATGGTATGGGTTTAGGTTCTGCTGTGTGTACTGGTGGTTGACTGCCCCCCAGCCCAGAGTGTGCATGGAAAATTGTCTGGCAGCCTCCCTGACAGCAAGCAGTGATAGTGCCCATGAAGGGGACCTTGTTGGGCCCGCCCCTTTCACGGTTATCGCTTCTCGGCCTTTTGGCTAAGATCAAGTGTAGTATCTGTTCTTATCAGTTTAATATCTGATACGTCCCCTATCTGGGGACCATATATTAAATGGATTTTTGAGAACGGGGGCCGATTTCGAAGCTTGCTTCCGTCGCCCTATGCATTGACCCGATATGGCAGTATCTTCGGGTACAGTGCACCACCCCCTTACAGGGTTAAAAAGAAAGATTCCTACTTTCATTGCTACCTGCTTGCTGGCTAGCCAGCTAGCCAGCCCTGTGGGCCTTGCTGCTGCAGCCAAAAAACAAAAGGTGGTGCTGCTGCTGCTGCTTCTGCTGCTTCTGCTTGTGTCTGGCCGCTGTTGGAGCGTCCAGGCACAGGACTTCTGCTGCTGCTGACTAAATGGCCTCCTTAATTGGATCATTTGAGTAGCCAGCACACCTGTGCAGGTAGGGCATGACATGATAGGCAGCTGCCTTGATAGCGGGTGGGTGCTGAATGTTCCTAATTGACAAAATAAGATTAATGCTTATGAAGAAATATAAAATCTCATCCCTTCCCCAATATCGCGCCACACCCCTACCCCTTAATTCCCTGGTTGAACTTGATGGACATATGTCTTTTTTCGACCGTACTAACTATGTAACTATGTAACATAACATGGGGGGGGGGGGGGGGGGTCTCCTGGCTGTTCACACAGGTGTGTCATTGCTGTACATTGACCATGCATTGCTTCTGTGGTATTGCAAAGGCAAAGACAAATGCTTCCAGCCATCCATTGCACTAATGGATTGGTCATCAGCTGGCTGTCTATGTCCCGCATCAATATAGACCAAAGTACAGAGGGTTAGGCTATGCTATTGTGCACCTACCTGATGCATCAGAAGGTGCGAGGCCCTTGCTAAATTCTGTGCACAGACTTTGAGATCTATACTTTAGACTGTATCTAAACCTGCTCCAACATGGACTGACATTCTGGCCTACTTTCAGCCGATGCGACTTGTCTGTCGCTGAACAGTCGCTTTTTATGTATTCAGCACCTATGTATAATGTTGTAAAAATGCTCTAGAAGCTAAAGTCGCAGAAATGTCACACATATTTGGCCTGCAACTTTCTGTGCGACAAATTCAGACAGGAAAAATCAGTATAAATCCTTAGAAAATTATCCCCCAGTGTCTCCATCTGCTGGCGGTATTGAATAAGCATTGCTGCACTGATGGGGTATGCATTAGACGAAAAAAAAGAAGAAAAAGAAGAATAATACGCCCAGAAAAGAGGCGAAAAGGAGAAAAACGTAAAAAAACGTGAAAAAAAAGTAAGAGGAAGAGAAGGGAAAAAAAGGTGGAAATGGGTTTAAAAGTGATTTCGGCGGAGAAATATATATATATATATATATATATATATATATATATATACGCGCACACACACACATATATATAAACGTATTCTCCGTTGAGATATTGCAGCCGCTGCTGTGTCCAGGCCCAGGAGCCTTAGCACTGTGCTGTGATGTCACTCAATACCACTGACATCACTAGGTGTAAACAACATCTCTCCTTTGCTGTGTATGTGACTATGGAGCTGTTTGGTGATGTCGTCTATTATGGCCTTCATAGAAGCAACAGGAGATTGTTGCATCCATCTAGAACCCTCAGAACTACAGTGCTATGATGTCACTCACTTCCACAGGCCTTGCAGAGTGTAAACAACAACAACCCAGCTTTGTTGTGTATGTAACCATAGGGATTTGTGATGTCACCTAGAACCTTCACAGCAGCGACAGCTTTATGAGGAGCATCAGCACTGCTCTGCCTGAGCAGAACCATCACCGCCATAGGTTGTCAAATAACCCGGATTTAACCCACACAGGTAAGTCCAATGGGGTGCAGGCATGTCCTCTATGCTTACAGCTTCCCGTGGGTGTTGGTTTGATACCGTTTGGGGACAGCCAAGGAGGCATCTGCAGGCAACAAAGGTAGGTGTGTGCTTGTGTGTGTGTTTCCTATGCAGATCCTAAGCCCAGTGTCACATGCAAGTAGGAGGAGTAAGAAGGGTTCCTGGCAAATCCGGGTTATGGATTGCATTTAAAAAGGCCCCGTGGGAGTGCAATGGGCCCCTGTCTTGCTGCTTAGCAATAATGGTATGGGTTTAGGTTCTGCTGTGTGTACTGGTGGTTGACTGCCCCCCAGCCCAGAGTGTGCATGGAAAATTGTCTGGCAGCCTCCCTGACAGCAAGCAGTGATAGTGCCCATGAAGGGGACCTTGTTGGGCCCGCCCCTTTCACGGTTATCGCTTCTCGGCCTTTTGGCTAAGATCAAGTGTAGTATCTGTTCTTATCAGTTTAATATCTGATACGTCCCCTATCTGGGGACCATATATTAAATGGATTTTTGAGAACGGGGGCCGATTTCGAAGCTTGCTTCCGTCGCCCTATGCATTGACCCGATATGGCAGTATCTTCGGGTACAGTGCACCACCCCCTTACAGGGTTAAAAAGAAAGATTCCTACTTTCATTGCTACCTGCTTGCTGGCTAGCCAGCTAGCCAGCCCTGTGGGCCTTGCTGCTGCAGCCAAAAAACAAAAGGTGGTGCTGCTGCTGCTGCTTCTGCTGCTTCTGCTTGTGTCTGGCCGCTGTTGGAGCGTCCAGGCACAGGACTTCTGCTGCTGCTGACTAAATGGCCTCCTTAATTGGATCATTTGAGTAGCCAGCACACCTGTGCAGGTAGGGCATGACATGATAGGCAGCTGCCTTGATAGCGGGTGGGTGCTGAATGTTCCTAATTGACAAAATAAGATTAATGCTTATGAAGAAATATAAAATCTCATCCCTTCCCCAATATCGCGCCACACCCCTACCCCTTAATTCCCTGGTTGAACTTGATGGACATATGTCTTTTTTCGACCGTACTAACTATGTAACTATGTAACATAACATGGGGGGGGGGGGGGGGTCTCCTGGCTGTTCACACAGGTGTGTCATTGCTGTACATTGACCATGCATTGCTTCTGTGGTATTGCAAAGGCAAAGACAAATGCTTCCAGCCATCCATTGCACTAATGGATTGGTCATCAGCTGGCTGTCTATGTCCCGCATCAATATAGACCAAAGTACAGAGGGTTAGGCTATGCTATTGTGCACCTACCTGATGCATCAGAAGGTGCGAGGCCCTTGCTAAATTCTGTGCACAGACTTTGAGATCTATACTTTAGACTGTATCTAAACCTGCTCCAACATGGACTGACATTCTGGCCTACTTTCAGCCGATGCGACTTGTCTGTCGCTGAACAGTCGCTTTTTATGTATTCAGCACCTATGTATAATGTTGTAAAAATGCTCTAGAAGCTAAAGTCGCAGAAATGTCACACATATTTGGCCTGCAACTTTCTGTGCGACAAATTCAGACAGGAAAAATCAGTATAAATCCTTAGAAAATTATCCCCCAGTGTCTCCATCTGCTGGCGGTATTGAATAAGCATTGCTGCACTGATGGGGTATGCATTAGACGAAAAAAAAGAAGAAAAAGAAGAATAATACGCCCAGAAAAGAGGCGAAAAGGAGAAAAACGTAAAAAAACGTGAAAAAAAAGTAAGAGGAAGAGAAGGGAAAAAAAGGTGGAAATGGGTTTAAAAGTGATTTCGGCGGAGAAATATATATATATATATATATATATATATATATATATATATATATACGCGCACACACACACATATATATAAACGTATTCTCCGTTGAGATATTGCAGCCGCTGCTGTGTCCAGGCCCAGGAGCCTTAGCACTGTGCTGTGATGTCACTCAATACCACTGACATCACTAGGTGTAAACAACATCTCTCCTTTGCTGTGTATGTGACTATGGAGCTGTTTGGTGATGTCGTCTATTATGGCCTTCATAGAAGCAACAGGAGATTGTTGCATCCATCTAGAACCCTCAGAACTACAGTGCTATGATGTCACTCACTTCCACAGGCCTTGCAGAGTGTAAACAACAACAACCCAGCTTTGTTGTGTATGTAACCATAGGGATTTGTGATGTCACCTAGAACCTTCACAGCAGCGACAGCTTTATGAGGAGCATCAGCACTGCTCTGCCTGAGCAGAACCATCACCGCCATAGGTTGTCAAATAACCCGGATTTAACCCACACAGGTAAGTCCAATGGGGTGCAGGCATGTCCTCTATGCTTACAGCTTCCCGTGGGTGTTGGTTTGATACCGTTTGGGGACAGCCAAGGAGGCATCTGCAGGCAACAAAGGTAGGTGTGTGCTTGTGTGTGTGTTTCCTATGCAGATCCTAAGCCCAGTGTCACATGCAAGTAGGAGGAGTAAGAAGGGTTCCTGGCAAATCCGGGTTATGGATTGCATTTAAAAAGGCCCCGTGGGAGTGCAATGGGCCCCTGTCTTGCTGCTTAGCAATAATGGTATGGGTTTAGGTTCTGCTGTGTGTACTGGTGGTTGACTGCCCCCCAGCCCAGAGTGTGCATGGAAAATTGTCTGGCAGCCTCCCTGACAGCAAGCAGTGATAGTGCCCATGAAGGGGACCTTGTTGGGCCCGCCCCTTTCACGGTTATCGCTTCTCGGCCTTTTGGCTAAGATCAAGTGTAGTATCTGTTCTTATCAGTTTAATATCTGATACGTCCCCTATCTGGGGACCATATATTAAATGGATTTTTGAGAACGGGGGCCGATTTCGAAGCTTGCTTCCGTCGCCCTATGCATTGACCCGATATGGCAGTATCTTCGGGTACAGTGCACCACCCCCTTACAGGGTTAAAAAGAAAGATTCCTACTTTCATTGCTACCTGCTTGCTGGCTAGCCAGCTAGCCAGCCCTGTGGGCCTTGCTGCTGCAGCCAAAAAACAAAAGGTGGTGCTGCTGCTGCTGCTTCTGCTGCTTCTGCTTGTGTCTGGCCGCTGTTGGAGCGTCCAGGCACAGGACTTCTGCTGCTGCTGACTAAATGGCCTCCTTAATTGGATCATTTGAGTAGCCAGCACACCTGTGCAGGTAGGGCATGACATGATAGGCAGCTGCCTTGATAGCGGGTGGGTGCTGAATGTTCCTAATTGACAAAATAAGATTAATGCTTATGAAGAAATATAAAATCTCATCCCTTCCCCAATATCGCGCCACACCCCTACCCCTTAATTCCCTGGTTGAACTTGATGGACATATGTCTTTTTTCGACCGTACTAACTATGTAACTATGTAACATAACATGGGGGGGGTCTCCTGGCTGTTCACACAGGTGTGTCATTGCTGTACATTGACCATGCATTGCTTCTGTGGTATTGCAAAGGCGCAAAGACAAATGCTTCCAGCCATCCATTGCACTAATGGATTGGTCATCAGCTGGCTGTCTATGTCCCGCATCAATATAGACCAAAGTACAGAGGGTTAGGCTATGCTATTGTGCACCTACCTGATGCATCAGAAGGTGCGAGGCCCTTGCTAAATTCTGTGCACAGACTTTGAGATCTATACTTTAGACTGTATCTAAACCTGCTCCAACATGGACTGACATTCTGGCCTACTTTCAGCCGATGCGACTTGTCTGTCGCTGAACAGTCGCTTTTTATGTATTCAGCACCTATGTATAATGTTGTAAAAATGCTCTAGAAGCTAAAGTCGCAGAAATGTCACACATATTTGGCCTGCAACTTTCTGTGCGACAAATTCAGACAGGAAAAATCAGTATAAATCCTTAGAAAATTATCCCCCAGTGTCTCCATCTGCTGGCGGTATTGAATAAGCATTGCTGCACTGATGGGGTATGCATTAGACGAAAAAAAAGAAGAAAAAGAAGAATAATACGCCCAGAAAAGAGGCGAAAAGGAGAAAAACGTAAAAAAACGTGAAAAAAAAGTAAGAGGAAGAGAAGGGAAAAAAAGGTGGAAATGGGTTTAAAAGTGATTTCGGCGGAGAAATATATATATATATATATATATATATATATATATATATATATATATATACGCGCACACACACACATATATATAAACGTATTCTCCGTTGAGATATTGCAGCCGCTGCTGTGTCCAGGCCCAGGAGCCTTAGCACTGTGCTGTGATGTCACTCAATACCACTGACATCACTAGGTGTAAACAACATCTCTCCTTTGCTGTGTATGTGACTATGGAGCTGTTTGGTGATGTCGTCTATTATGGCCTTCATAGAAGCAACAGGAGATTGTTGCATCCATCTAGAACCCTCAGAACTACAGTGCTATGATGTCACTCACTTCCACAGGCCTTGCAGAGTGTAAACAACAACAACCCAGCTTTGTTGTGTATGTAACCATAGGGATTTGTGATGTCACCTAGAACCTTCACAGCAGCGACAGCTTTATGAGGAGCATCAGCACTGCTCTGCCTGAGCAGAACCATCACCGCCATAGGTTGTCAAATAACCCGGATTTAACCCACACAGGTAAGTCCAATGGGGTGCAGGCATGTCCTCTATGCTTACAGCTTCCCGTGGGTGTTGGTTTGATACCGTTTGGGGACAGCCAAGGAGGCATCTGCAGGCAACAAAGGTAGGTGTGTGCTTGTGTGTGTGTTTCCTATGCAGATCCTAAGCCCAGTGTCACATGCAAGTAGGAGGAGTAAGAAGGGTTCCTGGCAAATCCGGGTTATGGATTGCATTTAAAAAGGCCCCGTGGGAGTGCAATGGGCCCCTGTCTTGCTGCTTAGCAATAATGGTATGGGTTTAGGTTCTGCTGTGTGTACTGGTGGTTGACTGCCCCCCAGCCCAGAGTGTGCATGGAAAATTGTCTGGCAGCCTCCCTGACAGCAAGCAGTGATAGTGCCCATGAAGGGGACCTTGTTGGGCCCGCCCCTTTCACGGTTATCGCTTCTCGGCCTTTTGGCTAAGATCAAGTGTAGTATCTGTTCTTATCAGTTTAATATCTGATACGTCCCCTATCTGGGGACCATATATTAAATGGATTTTTGAGAACGGGGGCCGATTTCGAAGCTTGCTTCCGTCGCCCTATGCATTGACCCGATATGGCAGTATCTTCGGGTACAGTGCACCACCCCCTTACAGGGTTAAAAAGAAAGATTCCTACTTTCATTGCTACCTGCTTGCTGGCTAGCCAGCTAGCCAGCCCTGTGGGCCTTGCTGCTGCAGCCAAAAAACAAAAGGTGGTGCTGCTGCTGCTGCTTCTGCTGCTTCTGCTTGTGTCTGGCCGCTGTTGGAGCGTCCAGGCACAGGACTTCTGCTGCTGCTGACTAAATGGCCTCCTTAATTGGATCATTTGAGTAGCCAGCACACCTGTGCAGGTAGGGCATGACATGATAGGCAGCTGCCTTGATAGCGGGTGGGTGCTGAATGTTCCTAATTGACAAAATAAGATTAATGCTTATGAAGAAATATAAAATCTCATCCCTTCCCCAATATCGCGCCACACCCCTACCCCTTAATTCCCTGGTTGAACTTGATGGACATATGTCTTTTTTCGACCGTACTAACTATGTAACTATGTAACATAACATGGGGGGGGGGGGGGGGTCTCCTGGCTGTTCACACAGGTGTGTCATTGCTGTACATTGACCATGCATTGCTTCTGTGGTATTGCAAAGGCAAAGACAAATGCTTCCAGCCATCCATTGCACTAATGGATTGGTCATCAGCTGGCTGTCTATGTCCCGCATCAATATAGACCAAAGTACAGAGGGTTAGGCTATGCTATTGTGCACCTACCTGATGCATCAGAAGGTGCGAGGCCCTTGCTAAATTCTGTGCACAGACTTTGAGATCTATACTTTAGACTGTATCTAAACCTGCTCCAACATGGACTGACATTCTGGCCTACTTTCAGCCGATGCGACTTGTCTGTCGCTGAACAGTCGCTTTTTATGTATTCAGCACCTATGTATAATGTTGTAAAAATGCTCTAGAAGCTAAAGTCGCAGAAATGTCACACATATTTGGCCTGCAACTTTCTGTGCGACAAATTCAGACAGGAAAAATCAGTATAAATCCTTAGAAAATTATCCCCCAGTGTCTCCATCTGCTGGCGGTATTGAATAAGCATTGCTGCACTGATGGGGTATGCATTAGACGAAAAAAAAGAAGAAAAAGAAGAATAATACGCCCAGAAAAGAGGCGAAAAGGAGAAAAACGTAAAAAAACGTGAAAAAAAAGTAAGAGGAAGAGAAGGGAAAAAAAGGTGGAAATGGGTTTAAAAGTGATTTCGGCGGAGAAATATATATATATATATATATATATATATATATATATATATATACGCGCACACACACACATATATATAAACGTATTCTCCGTTGAGATATTGCAGCCGCTGCTGTGTCCAGGCCCAGGAGCCTTAGCACTGTGCTGTGATGTCACTCAATACCACTGACATCACTAGGTGTAAACAACATCTCTCCTTTGCTGTGTATGTGACTATGGAGCTGTTTGGTGATGTCGTCTATTATGGCCTTCATAGAAGCAACAGGAGATTGTTGCATCCATCTAGAACCCTCAGAACTACAGTGCTATGATGTCACTCACTTCCACAGGCCTTGCAGAGTGTAAACAACAACAACCCAGCTTTGTTGTGTATGTAACCATAGGGATTTGTGATGTCACCTAGAACCTTCACAGCAGCGACAGCTTTATGAGGAGCATCAGCACTGCTCTGCCTGAGCAGAACCATCACCGCCATAGGTTGTCAAATAACCCGGATTTAACCCACACAGGTAAGTCCAATGGGGTGCAGGCATGTCCTCTATGCTTACAGCTTCCCGTGGGTGTTGGTTTGATACCGTTTGGGGACAGCCAAGGAGGCATCTGCAGGCAACAAAGGTAGGTGTGTGCTTGTGTGTGTGTTTCCTATGCAGATCCTAAGCCCAGTGTCACATGCAAGTAGGAGGAGTAAGAAGGGTTCCTGGCAAATCCGGGTTATGGATTGCATTTAAAAAGGCCCCGTGGGAGTGCAATGGGCCCCTGTCTTGCTGCTTAGCAATAATGGTATGGGTTTAGGTTCTGCTGTGTGTACTGGTGGTTGACTGCCCCCCAGCCCAGAGTGTGCATGGAAAATTGTCTGGCAGCCTCCCTGACAGCAAGCAGTGATAGTGCCCATGAAGGGGACCTTGTTGGGCCCGCCCCTTTCACGGTTATCGCTTCTCGGCCTTTTGGCTAAGATCAAGTGTAGTATCTGTTCTTATCAGTTTAATATCTGATACGTCCCCTATCTGGGGACCATATATTAAATGGATTTTTGAGAACATGGCCGATTTCGAAGCTTGCTTCCGTCGCCCTATGCATTGACCCGATATGGCAGTATCTTCGGGTACAGTGCACCACCCCCTTACAGGGTTAAAAAGAAAGATTCCTACTTTCATTGCTACCTGCTTGCTGGCTAGCCAGCTAGCCAGCCCTGTGGGCCTTGCTGCTGCAGCCAAAAAACAAAAGGTGGTGCTGCTGCTGCTGCTTCTGCTGCTTCTGCTTGTGTCTGGCCGCTGTTGGAGCGTCCAGGCACAGGACTTCTGCTGCTGCTGACTAAATGGCCTCCTTAATTGGATCATTTGAGTAGCCAGCACACCTGTGCAGGTAGGGCATGACATGATAGGCAGCTGCCTTGATAGCGGGTGGGTGCTGAATGTTCCTAATTGACAAAATAAGATTAATGCTTATGAAGAAATATAAAATCTCATCCCTTCCCCAATATCGCGCCACACCCCTACCCCTTAATTCCCTGGTTGAACTTGATGGACATATGTCTTTTTTCGACCGTACTAACTATGTAACTATGTAACATAACATGGGGGGGGGGGGGGGGGGGGTCTCCTGGCTGTTCACACAGGTGTGTCATTGCTGTACATTGACCATGCATTGCTTCTGTGGTATTGCAAAGGCAAAGACAAATGCTTCCAGCCATCCATTGCACTAATGGATTGGTCATCAGCTGGCTGTCTATGTCCCGCATCAATATAGACCAAAGTACAGAGGGTTAGGCTATGCTATTGTGCACCTACCTGATGCATCAGAAGGTGCGAGGCCCTTGCTAAATTCTGTGCACAGACTTTGAGATCTATACTTTAGACTGTATCTAAACCTGCTCCAACATGGACTGACATTCTGGCCTACTTTCAGCCGATGCGACTTGTCTGTCGCTGAACAGTCGCTTTTTATGTATTCAGCACCTATGTATAATGTTGTAAAAATGCTCTAGAAGCTAAAGTCGCAGAAATGTCACACATATTTGGCCTGCAACTTTCTGTGCGACAAATTCAGACAGGAAAAATCAGTATAAATCCTTAGAAAATTATCCCCCAGTGTCTCCATCTGCTGGCGGTATTGAATAAGCATTGCTGCACTGATGGGGTATGCATTAGACGAAAAAAAAGAAGAAAAAGAAGAATAATACGCCCAGAAAAGAGGCGAAAAGGAGAAAAACGTAAAAAAACGTGAAAAAAAAGTAAGAGGAAGAGAAGGGAAAAAAAGGTGGAAATGGGTTTAAAAGTGATTTCGGCGGAGAAATATATATATATATATATATATATATATATATATATATATATATATACGCGCACACACACACATATATATAAACGTATTCTCCGTTGAGATATTGCAGCCGCTGCTGTGTCCAGGCCCAGGAGCCTTAGCACTGTGCTGTGATGTCACTCAATACCACTGACATCACTAGGTGTAAACAACATCTCTCCTTTGCTGTGTATGTGACTATGGAGCTGTTTGGTGATGTCGTCTATTATGGCCTTCATAGAAGCAACAGGAGATTGTTGCATCCATCTAGAACCCTCAGAACTACAGTGCTATGATGTCACTCACTTCCACAGGCCTTGCAGAGTGTAAACAACAACAACCCAGCTTTGTTGTGTATGTAACCATAGGGATTTGTGATGTCACCTAGAACCTTCACAGCAGCGACAGCTTTATGAGGAGCATCAGCACTGCTCTGCCTGAGCAGAACCATCACCGCCATAGGTTGTCAAATAACCCGGATTTAACCCACACAGGTAAGTCCAATGGGGTGCAGGCATGTCCTCTATGCTTACAGCTTCCCGTGGGTGTTGGTTTGATACCGTTTGGGGACAGCCAAGGAGGCATCTGCAGGCAACAAAGGTAGGTGTGTGCTTGTGTGTGTGTTTCCTATGCAGATCCTAAGCCCAGTGTCACATGCAAGTAGGAGGAGTAAGAAGGGTTCCTGGCAAATCCGGGTTATGGATTGCATTTAAAAAGGCCCCGTGGGAGTGCAATGGGCCCCTGTCTTGCTGCTTAGCAATAATGGTATGGGTTTAGGTTCTGCTGTGTGTACTGGTGGTTGACTGCCCCCCAGCCCAGAGTGTGCATGGAAAATTGTCTGGCAGCCTCCCTGACAGCAAGCAGTGATAGTGCCCATGAAGGGGACCTTGTTGGGCCCGCCCCTTTCACGGTTATCGCTTCTCGGCCTTTTGGCTAAGATCAAGTGTAGTATCTGTTCTTATCAGTTTAATATCTGATACGTCCCCTATCTGGGGACCATATATTAAATGGATTTTTGAGAACGGGGGCCGATTTCGAAGCTTGCTTCCGTCGCCCTATGCATTGACCCGATATGGCAGTATCTTCGGGTACAGTGCACCACCCCCTTACAGGGTTAAAAAGAAAGATTCCTACTTTCATTGCTACCTGCTTGCTGGCTAGCCAGCTAGCCAGCCCTGTGGGCCTTGCTGCTGCAGCCAAAAAACAAAAGGTGGTGCTGCTGCTGCTGCTTCTGCTGCTTCTGCTTGTGTCTGGCCGCTGTTGGAGCGTCCAGGCACAGGACTTCTGCTGCTGCTGACTAAATGGCCTCCTTAATTGGATCATTTGAGTAGCCAGCACACCTGTGCAGGTAGGGCATGACATGATAGGCAGCTGCCTTGATAGCGGGTGGGTGCTGAATGTTCCTAATTGACAAAATAAGATTAATGCTTATGAAGAAATATAAAATCTCATCCCTTCCCCAATATCGCGCCACACCCCTACCCCTTAATTCCCTGGTTGAACTTGATGGACATATGTCTTTTTTCGACCGTACTAACTATGTAACTATGTAACATAACATGGGGGGGGGGGGGGGGTCTCCTGGCTGTTCACACAGGTGTGTCATTGCTGTACATTGACCATGCATTGCTTCTGTGGTATTGCAAAGGCAAAGACAAATGCTTCCAGCCATCCATTGCACTAATGGATTGGTCATCAGCTGGCTGTCTATGTCCCGCATCAATATAGACCAAAGTACAGAGGGTTAGGCTATGCTATTGTGCACCTACCTGATGCATCAGAAGGTGCGAGGCCCTTGCTAAATTCTGTGCACAGACTTTGAGATCTATACTTTAGACTGTATCTAAACCTGCTCCAACATGGACTGACATTCTGGCCTACTTTCAGCCGATGCGACTTGTCTGTCGCTGAACAGTCGCTTTTTATGTATTCAGCACCTATGTATAATGTTGTTAAAAATGCTCTAGAAGCTAAAGTCGCAGAAATGTCACACATATTTGGCCTGCAACTTTCTGTGCGACAAATTCAGACAGGAAAAATCAGTATAAATCCTTAGAAAATTATCCCCCAGTGTCTCCATCTGCTGGCGGTATTGAATAAGCATTGCTGCACTGATGGGGTATGCATTAGACGAAAAAAAAGAAGAAAAAGAAGAATAATACGCCCAGAAAAGAGGCGAAAAGGAGAAAAACGTAAAAAAACGTGAAAAAAAAGTAAGAGGAAGAGAAGGGAAAAAAAGGTGGAAATGGGTTTAAAAGTGATTTCGGCGGAGAAATATATATATATATATATATATATATATATATATATATATATATACGCGCACACACACACATATATATAAACGTATTCTCCGTTGAGATATTGCAGCCGCTGCTGTGTCCAGGCCCAGGAGCCTTAGCACTGTGCTGTGATGTCACTCAATACCACTGACATCACTAGGTGTAAACAACATCTCTCCTTTGCTGTGTATGTGACTATGGAGCTGTTTGGTGATGTCGTCTATTATGGCCTTCATAGAAGCAACAGGAGATTGTTGCATCCATCTAGAACCCTCAGAACTACAGTGCTATGATGTCACTCACTTCCACAGGCCTTGCAGAGTGTAAACAACAACAACCCAGCTTTGTTGTGTATGTAACCATAGGGATTTGTGATGTCACCTAGAACCTTCACAGCAGCGACAGCTTTATGAGGAGCATCAGCACTGCTCTGCCTGAGCAGAACCATCACCGCCATAGGTTGTCAAATAACCCGGATTTAACCCACACAGGTAAGTCCAATGGGGTGCAGGCATGTCCTCTATGCTTACAGCTTCCCGTGGGTGTTGGTTTGATACCGTTTGGGGACAGCCAAGGAGGCATCTGCAGGCAACAAAGGTAGGTGTGTGCTTGTGTGTGTGTTTCCTATGCAGATCCTAAGCCCAGTGTCACATGCAAGTAGGAGGAGTAAGAAGGGTTCCTGGCAAATCCGGGTTATGGATTGCATTTAAAAAGGCCCCGTGGGAGTGCAATGGGCCCCTGTCTTGCTGCTTAGCAATAATGGTATGGGTTTAGGTTCTGCTGTGTGTACTGGTGGTTGACTGCCCCCCAGCCCAGAGTGTGCATGGAAAATTGTCTGGCAGCCTCCCTGACAGCAAGCAGTGATAGTGCCCATGAAGGGGACCTTGTTGGGCCCGCCCCTTTCACGGTTATCGCTTCTCGGCCTTTTGGCTAAGATCAAGTGTAGTATCTGTTCTTATCAGTTTAATATCTGATACGTCCCCTATCTGGGGACCATATATTAAATGGATTTTTGAGAACGGGGGCCGATTTCGAAGCTTGCTTCCGTCGCCCTATGCATTGACCCGATATGGCAGTATCTTCGGGTACAGTGCACCACCCCCTTACAGGGTTAAAAAGAAAGATTCCTACTTTCATTGCTACCTGCTTGCTGGCTAGCCCTGTGGGCCTTGCTGCTGCAGCCAAAAAACAAAAGGTGGTGCTGCTGCTGCTGCTTCTGCTGCTTCTGCTTGTGTCTGGCCGCTGTTGGAGCGTCCAGGCACAGGACTTCTGCTGCTGCTGACTAAATGGCCTCCTTAATTGGATCATTTGAGTAGCCAGCACACCTGTGCAGGTAGGGCATGACATGATAGGCAGCTGCCTTGATAGCGGGTGGGTGCTGAATGTTCCTAATTGACAAAATAAGATTAATGCTTATGAAGAAATATAAAATCTCATCCCTTCCCCAATATCGCGCCACACCCCTACCCCTTAATTCCCTGGTTGAACTTGATGGACATATGTCTTTTTTCGACCGTACTAACTATGTAACTATGTAACATAACATGGGGGGGGGGGGGGGGGGGTCTCCTGGCTGTTCACACAGGTGTGTCATTGCTGTACATTGACCATGCATTGCTTCTGTGGTATTGCAAAGGCAAAGACAAATGCTTCCAGCCATCCATTGCACTAATGGATTGGTCATCAGCTGGCTGTCTATGTCCCGCATCAATATAGACCAAAGTACAGAGGGTTAGGCTATGCTATTGTGCACCTACCTGATGCATCAGAAGGTGCGAGGCCCTTGCTAAATTCTGTGCACAGACTTTGAGATCTATACTTTAGACTGTATCTAAACCTGCTCCAACATGGACTGACATTCTGGCCTACTTTCAGCCGATGCGACTTGTCTGTCGCTGAACAGTCGCTTTTTATGTATTCAGCACCTATGTATAATGTTGTAAAAATGCTCTAGAAGCTAAAGTCGCAGAAATGTCACACATATTTGGCCTGCAACTTTCTGTGCGACAAATTCAGACAGGAAAAATCAGTATAAATCCTTAGAAAATTATCCCCCAGTGTCTCCATCTGCTGGCGGTATTGAATAAGCATTGCTGCACTGATGGGGTATGCATTAGACGAAAAAAAAGAAGAAAAAGAAGAATAATACGCCCAGAAAAGAGGCGAAAAGGAGAAAAACGTAAAAAAACGTGAAAAAAAAGTAAGAGGAAGAGAAGGGAAAAAAAGGTGGAAATGGGTTTAAAAGTGATTTCGGCGGAGAATATATATATATATATATATATATATATATATATATATATATATATACGCGCACACACACACATATATATAAACGTATTCTCCGTTGAGATATTGCAGCCGCTGCTGTGTCCAGGCCCAGGAGCCTTAGCACTGTGCTGTGATGTCACTCAATACCACTGACATCACTAGGTGTAAACAACATCTCTCCTTTGCTGTGTATGTGACTATGGAGCTGTTTGGTGATGTCGTCTATTATGGCCTTCATAGAAGCAACAGGAGATTGTTGCATCCATCTAGAACCCTCAGAACTACAGTGCTATGATGTCACTCACTTCCACAGGCCTTGCAGAGTGTAAACAACAACAACCCAGCTTTGTTGTGTATGTAACCATAGGGATTTGTGATGTCACCTAGAACCTTCACAGCAGCGACAGCTTTATGAGGAGCATCAGCACTGCTCTGCCTGAGCAGAACCATCACCGCCATAGGTTGTCAAATAACCCGGATTTAACCCACACAGGTAAGTCCAATGGGGTGCAGGCATGTCCTCTATGCTTACAGCTTCCCGTGGGTGTTGGTTTGATACCGTTTGGGGACAGCCAAGGAGGCATCTGCAGGCAACAAAGGTAGGTGTGTGCTTGTGTGTGTGTTTCCTATGCAGATCCTAAGCCCAGTGTCACATGCAAGTAGGAGGAGTAAGAAGGGTTCCTGGCAAATCCGGGTTATGGATTGCATTTAAAAAGGCCCCGTGGGAGTGCAATGGGCCCCTGTCTTGCTGCTTAGCAATAATGGTATGGGTTTAGGTTCTGCTGTGTGTACTGGTGGTTGACTGCCCCCCAGCCCAGAGTGTGCATGGAAAATTGTCTGGCAGCCTCCCTGACAGCAAGCAGTGATAGTGCCCATGAAGGGGACCTTGTTGGGCCCGCCCCTTTCACGGTTATCGCTTCTCGGCCTTTTGGCTTCGATCCTGTGCGGTTTACCGGGCAGGGTAGGAGTCGGAAGGGGTGGTGATCGGGGCCCTCTTTTGCGGGGGGCCCTGGATTGTTACTGGGTTGCGATAGTGGGTATCTTAACCTGCAAAAATGAGCGGAGAGAGGACTCGAGGACTCGAGGATACGGTGCGGATTTACGTTCCTGGCGAACACCGGGGGACGATTGGATTGGATCAAGTTGTGCTGGAGATTCTTCGCAAGCTCCAGTACCTTCAGGTATGGCATGTAATCGCTATGCAAGACTTCCCTAGGCAAGGGATTTACGATATAACCTTTTATGATTCTGAGGTTTGCCAGAGGGTCTACATGGACTTAGAAGTGATGAAGAGGAGGAATGAGCCAGCTATAATGAGTAAGGTGAAAGTGGAGCCATTATTCATGAATATGTCTAAGGTTGTTATAGTCCATATGTACAACCCGAAGGTTTCGGATGAGATGGTGACCAATTTTTTGTACCGATATTGTGATGAAGTTAAATTTCTTGGAAGACTCAAGAACAGACATGGGTACTTTAATTGTAAAAGGAAATTTGTTGTAAAATTTAAAAAGGACGAAGGAATGGAAGAGGGAAGGAAGAGTATACCACAGGTATTTTCTATTGGAGGAGAAAGAGGTTTTTGTTTTTATGAAGGACAGTTGCAGTACTGTAGACGTTGTCACGCTTATGGACATGTACAGGAGTCTTGCCCTGAGCAAGGAGTATGCTGTAGGAATTGTGGGAAATCAGGTCACAACTCGGGTGAATGTACTGAGAAGAAAACGTGTGATATCTGTGGTAGTGAGGAGCATTTGGCTAGAGGATGCAGTTTATGGTATAGAAAGAAAATGAGCTATGCTGACGCAGCAGGAAATAGAAGAGAGGAAAGAGGAGAAAGGCCATTTCCACGTGTTTTTGGTGTGAATGCTGAGGTGACTCAGGTGATTGACGAGAACTCTGTAAAAGGGAGTGCAGCAGGTGTGACAGTGCAGCACATGAATACTCAGGAAAAATCTGGAAAAGGGGAGGAGGGTGACTCCACTGGTGTGCATTGTGAGGAGACTGGTGTTGGTGAAGAGTTTACTGAGGTCAGTAAGAAGAAAGCACGTAAAGGGAAAAAAGAGAAAGTGGTGGAGAGTGTGGAGACTGTGTGTAGGGAGGTTCCCCCATGTGAAGAAACAATTGAGGATTTTGAATGCCCAAACCCAGTGGTGGGGGAGGAGGAGGGGATGGAGTTTCAGGAGAATGAGAGTGAGAGATCCCTAACACCTGGGCAGAGGGTGATTAGTGGGGAGGAGAATGTAACATCTGAAGAGGAGGAGAAGGAGGAGGAGGAGGGGGAAGATGAAGATGAAGATGCAAATGGAGGCTTTCAAGGTAAAAGTAAAAGGTGTAAGAAAGGGAGTTGGTCAGGGGATCAGACGGATCCTGTGTATGGAGGTGAGAAAATGATGGACAGGGACTCTCAAGTGGGGTCGCCTGATTGCTATGGGATGCTGCTAAGGAAGGTTGAAGGTCAGAATACTAACTTCTAGTTAAAATGGATGTTAAGAAAAGGGATTGCCTTCTTTCCTTTTTAATGGCATTGGTTGTGGCTACTCTTAATGTTCGGAGTATAGGAACAACCATCAGAAGAGCAGCAGTTTTTGATTTTTTGGAGAATGTGAAGGGAGATATATTTTGTTTACAGGAGTGTGCAATTAAGTCTGCACCTTATGTAGATGAATGGAAGAGAGGGCAGTCTTTTTGGTCTACATGCACAGAGAATAAAAATGAAGGTGTGGGGATTTTATTGTGTAACAGGGACATTAAAGTTTTAAATTGCCAAGTTTTAGTACCAGGTCGTTGTATGGTTTTAAATTTTGAGTTTTTAGGCCAGAGAATGAGAGTTTTTAATGTATATGCGCCAGCAGAAAAACAGGCACGTGTGTTATTTTTAGAGTCTCTTAAACTTTTTATTCCTGGTCGTGATGGTACTATTATTGTTGGTGATTTTAACTGCATTAGATCCGTCAATGATCGTGAGAGCTCTGCTAAGGTTAGAACTGATATTACTTCAAATGTTTTAAACCAAATTATACAAGACTTACATTATTCTGATGTGGGACTGATGGTTAGCACTGATGAAAGATACACCTATATATCAGATAGTGGCCGCTGTAAATCCCGGATTGATTACATTCTTGTCTCTGAGGGGATTAAGGTGGTCCGGTGCAATCAAATGATGTCAACTTTCTCAGATCATAAGATGGTGTCGGCAGAAATAAGTATTGCAGAGTCCTTTCATTTTGGTAGAGGGCTCTGGAAATTAAATGTAAGTCTATTAGAAGATGAAGAAGTAATGGCCGGTTTTAAAGATTTTTTTTTATCTTGTACTTCTAAACAATCTGTTTTTAGTAATGTTTTAGCTTGGTGGGATTGGGCAAAAAGTGAGTTTGCTAAGTATTTTAAGTTCATTTGCATAAGGAGGGCACAAGAAAAGAGGAGGGGTTATGAAAGGCTTATCTCACGTTTAGAAACTCTCTTTAAGTTTAAACATGTTGGTGTGGAGGTGGAGGAGGAAATTGAGAAGGTGAAAATTGAGATGAAGAACAGGTTGTTGGAAAGAGGTAGAAATATTGTTTTTAAATCCAAAGTTCAACATTTGGAGGAAAATGAACAATGTACAAGATATTTCTTTAAAAAATGTTTTAATGCTGGGGGTGTTTTTAAGTCTGTTTTAACTCCTACAGGGGAAGTTGTTGGTGATGAGATGGTGAAGGAGATTGGCAGATTTTATGAAACACTTTTTAGTAATAAGAGCAGAGCCAGTGAGACGGAGATGAATGATTATTGTAATATTTTAGAGAATAATGTCCCTGAAGGAAAAAGTGCATTTTTAATTGAGGAAGTTTGTGAAGGGGAGATCAAGCAGGCTCTGGACAAGACAGCGAAAGGGAAGACACCGGGCTGTGATGGCCTCCCCTTTGAGTTTTATTCAGTTTTTTGGCATATTTTAAAGCAAGATTTTACACGGGTGGTGCAATATGTTTTTAACTCAGGTATTTTAGCGGAGTCTATGAAGAAAGGAGTTATTACCTTGATACATAAGAAAGGTGATGAAAGAGATTTGAAAAACTGGAGGCCGATCACATTATTGAATACAGATTATAAGATCATTGCAAAGATTGTGGCGAACAGGATGAGTGACATAGTTGAGCACCTTGTTGGAGAATACCAAGTTTGTGCAGTGCCAAATAGGAGAATAACTGATAATTTATTAGTTTTAAGAGACTCTATTTATTATAGTAATTTTAATAAGAATGCACTTTTTGTGGAATCCATTGATTTTGAAAAAGCTTATGACAGAGTTGCTCATGATTTTATGTTTATGGTTTTAAAGCATATGGGTATTCCTGAGAAGCTACTGTTTGTGATTAAAAGTTTTTATTATGGGGCAACAAGTCAGATTTTAGTCAATGGACATGTGGGGCCGGGTTTTAATATTTTATCAGGAGTACGACAGGGATGCCCACTCTCCCCAATTTTATTCATTTGTGTCATTGAGGCCTTGCTCAAAAATGTACAGAAGGACAAATGTGTGAGTGGTGTTTTTATCCCGGGAAGTAATGGAAGGAATTTGAAGGTTTTAAGTTACATGGATGATGTGGTTTTTACTTGCACTTCCCAAGCTGATCTTAATAGAGTGAATTTGCATGTAAAGATTTTTTGTTGTATTGCTGGTATGAAAGTCAATTGGGGGAAGTGCCAATTGAGTAATTTTGGAAAGCAAGGAAAAGTGGTGGTGGATGGCGTGGATGAGAAGGAAGATATTGAAGTGTTAGGGGTTGTTTTTGAAAAAAATCTAAAAGGAGGGAAAAGTTATGAGAAGTTGGAGGAGAAGATAGAGAAGAAATTATCTTTTTGGAAATTGAGAAACTTGTCCCTTAAAGGTAAAGTTCTGATTTTAAAGGCAGTAATTTTGCCACTACTATTATATACTGCAATGGTTTTCCCACCCGGCAAATTATGGACCAGAAGGATGACAAGGAAGTTGTTTATTTTTTTCTGGGGTTCAAAGATGGAAAAGATGAAGAGGGAGGAAGTGATGAAGAGCGTGAAGAAAGGCGGATATAATTTCCCGGATATTAATCTGTTTTTAAAGACTCATTACTTTCTTTTAATTTATAAAGTGTCTCAGTGCAATAATTGGGTGGCAGACATGAGCAGGTATTTGGCAGGATGGTTGTTTTCCAAATGGGGCTGGTGTGAGAAGGATCTGAGGAGACCAATAGCGCAAGTTATACCTACCTTCTATGTGGTTCTCGGGTCTTTCAGTGATCAATTTGGTTTGAGTTCCCTGGGAAAACCTGAGAAAAAGAAAATTGAAAATGAAATAAGAAAAAATGAGAGATTATATGAAGTACCATTCTGCACTACTGCTCAGTCTGTGAAGATCTGGAATCTTTTTAATGTTAGAGGATTATCGAATAGACAGAGAGATGTAAACTGGATGACTTTTCATGGCTGCCTCCCAACCAGAGCTTTCCTGAATGGACGAGGAATAAGAGTGAGCGAGAAATGTCCAAGAGAGGGTTGTGGAGGCAGGGAGGATACAGTGCACTTATTTTGGAACTGTTTTTATGCAAGAGAATTTTTTATGCTTCTACAGAGGTTTTTTTCTGCAATCACGGGATATGTTGATTTTAATTTTGAGAAGATTTTTATTGGTCAGGATTTTAGCAAGAGAGAGGACACACGTGAAAGCTGGATTGTATTTTCTGTTTTTAAAGAAGTTTTATGGGATTCTAGAAACCTGCTTGTTTTTAAAAATGTGTATATTTCTCCAAGGGAGTTGAAGAGACTTTTTTTTGGAAGGTTGTTTATTATTTTTCTATTTGACAAGAAGAGAATGGGAGAGGAAGAGGCTGAAAAGATTTGGAGATACAAGGAATGGAGAAAGTTGTAAGTATCCTGATCAAGGTTTTGAATTTGTGCTTCTCTTATAGTTTTCTTATTGAGATATTTTTCCGCATGATGTTTTTTCAGACTTTGTTTAGAAGTGATGAGTTTTGGTAGGTGACCTGATGATCGCTTGAACAATAGTCTGTAACTGAGGAAAAAAAAAAAAAAAAAAAAAAAAAAAATCTGTTCTTATCAGTTTAATATCTGATACGTCCCCTATCTGGGGACCATATATTAAATGGATTTTTGAGAACGGGGGCCGATTTCGAAGCTTGCTTCCGTCGCCCTATGCATTGACCCGATATGGCAGTATCTTCGGGTACAGTGCACCACCCCCTTACAGGGTTAAAAAGAAAGATTCCTACTTTCATTGCTACCTGCTTGCTGGCTAGCCAGCTAGCCAGCCCTGTGGGCCTTGCTGCTGCAGCCAAAAAACAAAAGGTGGTGCTGCTGCTGCTTCTGCTGCTTCTGCTTCTGCTTGTGTCTGGCCCCTGTTGGAGCGTCCAGGCACAGGACTTCTGCTGCTGCTGACTAAATGGCCTCCTTAATTGGATCATTTGAGTAGCCAGCACACCTGTGCAGGTAGGGCATGACATGATAGGCAGCTGCCTTGATAGCGGGTGGGTGCTGAATGTTCCTAATTGACAAAATAAGATTAATGCTTATGAAGAAATATAAAATCTCATCCCTTCCCCAATATCGCGCCACACCCCTACCCCTTAATTCCCTGGTTGAACTTGATGGACATATGTCTTTTTTCGACCGTACTAACTATGTAACTATGTAACATAACATGGGGGGGGGGGGGGGGGGTCTCCTGGCTGTTCACACAGGTGTGTCATTGCTGTACATTGACCATGCATTGCTTCTGTGGTATTGCAAAGGCAAAGACAAATGCTTCCAGCCATCCATTGCACTAATGGATTGGTCATCAGCTGGCTGTCTATGTCCGGCATCAATATAGACCAAAGTACAGAGGGTTAGGCTATGCTATTGTGCACCTACCTGATGCATCAGAAGGTGCGAGGCCCTTGCTAAATTCTGTGCACAGACTTTGAGATCTATACTTTAGACTGTATCTAAACCTGCTCCAACATGGACTGACATTCTGGCCTACTTTCAGCCGATGCGACTTGTCTGTCGCTGAACAGTCGCTTTTTATGTATTCAGCACCTATGTATAATGTTGTAAAAATGCTCTAGAAGCTAAAGTCGCAGAAATGTCACACATATTTGGCCTGCAACTTTCTGTGCGACAAATTCAGACAGGAAAAATCAGTATAAATCCTTAGAAAATTATCCCCCAGTGTCTCCATCTGCTGGCGGTATTGAATAAGCATTGCTGCACTGATGGGGTATGCATTAGACGAAAAAAAAGAAGAAAAAGAAGAATAATACGCCCAGAAAAGAGGCGAAAAGGAGAAAAACGTAAAAAAACGTGAAAAAAAAGTAAGAGGAAGAGAAGGGAAAAAAAGGTGGAAATGGGTTTAAAAGTGATTTCGGCGGAGAAATATATATATATATATATATATATATATATATATATATATATATATATATATATACGCGCACACACACACATATATATAAACGTATTCTCCGTTGAGATATTGCAGCCGCTGCTGTGTCCAGGCCCAGGAGCCTTAGCACTGTGCTGTGATGTCACTCAATACCACTGACATCACTAGGTGTAAACAACATCTCTCCTTTGCTGTGTATGTGACTATGGAGCTGTTTGGTGATGTCGTCTATTATGGCCTTCATAGAAGCAACAGGAGATTGTTGCATCCATCTAGAACCCTCAGAACTACAGTGCTATGATGTCACTCACTTCCACAGGCCTTGCAGAGTGTAAACAACAACAACCCAGCTTTGTTGTGTATGTAACCATAGGGATTTGTGATGTCACCTAGAACCTTCACAGCAGCGACAGCTTTATGAGGAGCATCAGCACTGCTCTGCCTGAGCAGAACCATCACCGCCATAGGTTGTCAAATAACCCGGATTTAACCCACACAGGTAAGTCCAATGGGGTGCAGGCATGTCCTCTATGCTTACAGCTTCCCGTGGGTGTTGGTTTGATACCGTTTGGGGACAGCCAAGGAGGCATCTGCAGGCAACAAAGGTAGGTGTGTGCTTGTGTGTGTGTTTCCTATGCAGATCCTAAGCCCAGTGTCACATGCAAGTAGGAGGAGTAAGAAGGGTTCCTGGCAAATCCGGGTTATGGATTGCATTTAAAAAGGCCCCGTGGGAGTGCAATGGGCCCCTGTCTTGCTGCTTAGCAATAATGGTATGGGTTTAGGTTCTGCTGTGTGTACTGGTGGTTGACTGCCCCCCAGCCCAGAGTGTGCATGGAAAATTGTCTGGCAGCCTCCCTGACAGCAAGCAGTGATAGTGCCCATGAAGGGGACCTTGTTGGGCCCGCCCCTTTCACGGTTATCGCTTCTCGGCCTTTTGGCTAAGATCAAGTGTAGTATCTGTTCTTATCAGTTTAATATCTGATACGTCCCCTATCTGGGGACCATATATTAAATGGATTTTTGAGAACGGGGGCCGATTTCGAAGCTTGCTTCCGTCGCCCTATGCATTGACCCGATATGGCAGTATCTTCGGGTACAGTGCACCACCCCCTTACAGGGTTAAAAAGAAAGATTCCTACTTTCATTGCTACCTGCTTGCTGGCTAGCCAGCTAGCCAGCCCTGTGGGCCTTGCTGCTGCAGCCAAAAAACAAAAGGTGGTGCTGCTGCTGCTGCTTCTGCTGCTTCTGCTTGTGTCTGGCCGCTGTTGGAGCGTCCAGGCACAGGACTTCTGCTGCTGCTGACTAAATGGCCTCCTTAATTGGATCATTTGAGTAGCCAGCACACCTGTGCAGGTAGGGCATGACATGATAGGCAGCTGCCTTGATAGCGGGTGGGTGCTGAATGTTCCTAATTGACAAAATAAGATTAATGCTTATGAAGAAATATAAAATCTCATCCCTTCCCCAATATCGCGCCACACCCCTACCCCTTAATTCCCTGGTTGAACTTGATGGACATATGTCTTTTTTCGACCGTACTAACTATGTAACTATGTAACATAACATGGGGGGGGGGGGGGGGGGTCTCCTGGCTGTTCACACAGGTGTGTCATTGCTGTACATTGACCATGCATTGCTTCTGTGGTATTGCAAAGGCAAAGACAAATGCTTCCAGCCATCCATTGCACTAATGGATTGGTCATCAGCTGGCTGTCTATGTCCCGCATCAATATAGACCAAAGTACAGAGGGTTAGGCTATGCTATTGTGCACCTACCTGATGCATCAGAAGGTGCGAGGCCCTTGCTAAATTCTGTGCACAGACTTTGAGATCTATACTTTAGACTGTATCTAAACCTGCTCCAACATGGACTGACATTCTGGCCTACTTTCAGCCGATGCGACTTGTCTGTCGCTGAACAGTCGCTTTTTATGTATTCAGCACCTATGTATAATGTTGTAAAAATGCTCTAGAAGCTAAAGTCGCAGAAATGTCACACATATTTGGCCTGCAACTTTCTGTGCGACAAATTCAGACAGGAAAAATCAGTATAAATCCTTAGAAAATTATCCCCCAGTGTCTCCATCTGCTGGCGGTATTGAATAAGCATTGCTGCACTGATGGGGTATGCATTAGACGAAAAAAAAGAAGAAAAAGAAGAATAATACGCCCAGAAAAGAGGCGAAAAGGAGAAAAACGTAAAAAAACGTGAAAAAAAAGTAAGAGGAAGAGAAGGGAAAAAAAGGTGGAAATGGGTTTAAAAGTGATTTCGGCGGAGAAATATATATATATATATATATATATATATATATATATATATATATACGCGCACACACACACATATATATAAACGTATTCTCCGTTGAGATATTGCAGCCGCTGCTGTGTCCAGGCCCAGGAGCCTTAGCACTGTGCTGTGATGTCACTCAATACCACTGACATCACTAGGTGTAAACAACATCTCTCCTTTGCTGTGTATGTGACTATGGAGCTGTTTGGTGATGTCGTCTATTATGGCCTTCATAGAAGCAACAGGAGATTGTTGCATCCATCTAGAACCCTCAGAACTACAGTGCTATGATGTCACTCACTTCCACAGGCCTTGCAGAGTGTAAACAACAACAACCCAGCTTTGTTGTGTATGTAACCATAGGGATTTGTGATGTCACCTAGAACCTTCACAGCAGCGACAGCTTTATGAGGAGCATCAGCACTGCTCTGCCTGAGCAGAACCATCACCGCCATAGGTTGTCAAATAACCCGGATTTAACCCACACAGGTAAGTCCAATGGGGTGCAGGCATGTCCTCTATGCTTACAGCTTCCCGTGGGTGTTGGTTTGATACCGTTTGGGGACAGCCAAGGAGGCATCTGCAGGCAACAAAGGTAGGTGTGTGCTTGTGTGTGTGTTTCCTATGCAGATCCTAAGCCCAGTGTCACATGCAAGTAGGAGGAGTAAGAAGGGTTCCTGGCAAATCCGGGTTATGGATTGCATTTAAAAAGGCCCCGTGGGAGTGCAATGGGCCCCTGTCTTGCTGCTTAGCAATAATGGTATGGGTTTAGGTTCTGCTGTGTGTACTGGTGGTTGACTGCCCCCCAGCCCAGAGTGTGCATGGAAAATTGTCTGGCAGCCTCCCTGACAGCAAGCAGTGATAGTGCCCATGAAGGGGACCTTGTTGGGCCCGCCCCTTTCACGGTTATCGCTTCTCGGCCTTTTGGCTAAGATCAAGTGTAGTATCTGTTCTTATCAGTTTAATATCTGATACGTCCCCTATCTGGGGACCATATATTAAATGGATTTTTGAGAACGGGGGCCGATTTCGAAGCTTGCTTCCGTCGCCCTATGCATTGACCCGATATGGCAGTATCTTCGGGTACAGTGCACCACCCCCTTACAGGGTTAAAAAGAAAGATTCCTACTTTCATTGCTACCTGCTTGCTGGCTAGCCAGCTAGCCAGCCCTGTGGGCCTTGCTGCTGCAGCCAAAAAACAAAAGGTGGTGCTGCTGCTGCTGCTTCTGCTGCTTCTGCTTGTGTCTGGCCGCTGTTGGAGCGTCCAGGCACAGGACTTCTGCTGCTGCTGACTAAATGGCCTCCTTAATTGGATCATTTGAGTAGCCAGCACACCTGTGCAGGTAGGGCATGACATGATAGGCAGCTGCCTTGATAGCGGGTGGGTGCTGAATGTTCCTAATTGACAAAATAAGATTAATGCTTATGAAAAAATATAAAATCTCATCCCTTCCCCAATATCGCGCCACACCCCTACCCCTTAATTCCCTGGTTGAACTTGATGGACATATGTCTTTTTTCGACCGTACTAACTATGTAACTATGTAACATAACATGGGGGGGGGGGGGGGGGGGTCTCCTGGCTGTTCACACAGGTGTGTCATTGCTGTACATTGACCATGCATTGCTTCTGTGGTATTGCAAAGGCAAAGACAAATGCTTCCAGCCATCCATTGCACTAATGGATTGGTCATCAGCTGGCTGTCTATGTCCCGCATCAATATAGACCAAAGTACAGAGGGTTAGGCTATGCTATTGTGCACCTACCTGATGCATCAGAAGGTGCGAGGCCCTTGCTAAATTCTGTGCACAGACTTTGAGATCTATACTTTAGACTGTATCTAAACCTGCTCCAACATGGACTGACATTCTGGCCTACTTTCAGCCGATGCGACTTGTCTGTCGCTGAACAGTCGCTTTTTATGTATTCAGCACCTATGTATAATGTTGTAAAAATGCTCTAGAAGCTAAAGTCGCAGAAATGTCACACATATTTGGCCTGCAACTTTCTGTGCGACAAATTCAGACAGGAAAAATCAGTATAAATCCTTAGAAAATTATCCCCCAGTGTCTCCATCTGCTGGCGGTATTGAATAAGCATTGCTGCACTGATGGGGTATGCATTAGACGAAAAAAAAGAAGAAAAAGAAGAATAATACGCCCAGAAAAGAGGCGAAAAGGAGAAAAACGTAAAAAAACGTGAAAAAAAAGTAAGAGGAAGAGAAGGGAAAAAAAGGTGGAAATGGGTTTAAAAGTGATTTCGGCGGAGAAATATATATATATATATATATATATATATATATATATATATACGCGCACACACACACATATATATAAACGTATTCTCCGTTGAGATATTGCAGCCGCTGCTGTGTCCAGGCCCAGGAGCCTTAGCACTGTGCTGTGATGTCACTCAATACCACTGACATCACTAGGTGTAAACAACATCTCTCCTTTGCTGTGTATGTGACTATGGAGCTGTTTGGTGATGTCGTCTATTACGGCCTTCATAGAAGCAACAGGAGATTGTTGCATCCATCTAGAACCCTCAGAACTACAGTGCTATGATGTCACTCACTTCCACAGGCCTTGCAGAGTGTAAACAACAACAACCCAGCTTTGTTGTGTATGTAACCATAGGGATTTGTGATGTCACCTAGAACCTTCACAGCAGCGACAGCTTTATGAGGAGCATCAGCACTGCTCTGCCTGAGCAGAACCATCACCGCCATAGGTTGTCAAATAACCCGGATTTAACCCACACAGGTAAGTCCAATGGGGTGCAGGCATGTCCTCTATGCTTACAGCTTCCCGTGGGTGTTGGTTTGATACCGTTTGGGGACAGCCAAGGAGGCATCTGCAGGCAACAAAGGTAGGTGTGTGCTTGTGTGTGTGTTTCCTATGCAGATCCTAAGCCCAGTGTCACATGCAAGTAGGAGGAGTAAGAAGGGTTCCTGGCAAATCCGGGTTATGGATTGCATTTAAAAAGGCCCCGTGGGAGTGCAATGGGCCCCTGTCTTGCTGCTTAGCAATAATGGTATGGGTTTAGGTTCTGCTGTGTGTACTGGTGGTTGACTGCCCCCCAGCCCAGAGTGTGCATGGAAAATTGTCTGGCAGCCTCCCTGACAGCAAGCAGTGATAGTGCCCATGAAGGGGACCTTGTTGGGCCCGCCCCTTTCACGGTTATCGCTTCTCGGCCTTTTGGCTAAGATCAAGTGTAGTATCTGTTCTTATCAGTTTAATATCTGATACGTCCCCTATCTGGGGACCATATATTAAATGGATTTTTGAGAACGGGGGCCGATTTCGAAGCTTGCTTCCGTCGCCCTATGCATTGACCCGATATGGCAGTATCTTCGGGTACAGTGCACCACCCCCTTACAGGGTTAAAAAGAAAGATTCCTACTTTCATTGCTACCTGCTTGCTGGCTAGCCAGCTAGCCAGCCCTGTGGGCCTTGCTGCTGCAGCCAAAAAACAAAAGGTGGTGCTGCTGCTGCTGCTTCTGCTGCTTCTGCTTGTGTCTGGCCGCTGTTGGAGCGTCCAGGCACAGGACTTCTGCTGCTGCTGACTAAATGGCCTCCTTAATTGGATCATTTGAGTAGCCAGCACACCTGTGCAGGTAGGGCATGACATGATAGGCAGCTGCCTTGATAGCGGGTGGGTGCTGAATGTTCCTAATTGACAAAATAAGATTAATGCTTATGAAGAAATATAAAATCTCATCCCTTCCCCAATATCGCGCCACACCCCTACCCCTTAATTCCCTGGTTGAACTTGATGGACATATGTCTTTTTTCGACCGTACTAACTATGTAACTATGTAACATAACATGGGGGGGGTCTCCTGGCTGTTCACACAGGTGTGTCATTGCTGTACATTGACCATGCATTGCTTCTGTGGTATTGCAAAGGCAAAGACAAATGCTTCCAGCCATCCATTGCACTAATGGATTGGTCATCAGCTGGCTGTCTATGTCCCGCATCAATATAGACCAAAGTACAGAGGGTTAGGCTATGCTATTGTGCACCTACCTGATGCATCAGAAGGTGCGAGGCCCTTGCTAAATTCTGTGCACAGACTTTGAGATCTATACTTTAGACTGTATCTAAACCTGCTCCAACATGGACTGACATTCTGGCCTACTTTCAGCCGATGCGACTTGTCTGTCGCTGAACAGTCGCTTTTTATGTATTCAGCACCTATGTATAATGTTGTAAAAATGCTCTAGAAGCTAAAGTCGCAGAAATGTCACACATATTTGGCCTGCAACTTTCTGTGCGACAAATTCAGACAGGAAAAATCAGTATAAATCCTTAGAAAATTATCCCCCAGTGTCTCCATCTGCTGGCGGTATTGAATAAGCATTGCTGCACTGATGGGGTATGCATTAGACGAAAAAAAAGAAGAAAAAGAAGAATAATACGCCCAGAAAAGAGGCGAAAAGGAGAAAAACGTAAAAAAACGTGAAAAAAAAGTAAGAGGAAGAGAAGGGAAAAAAAGGTGGAAATGGGTTTAAAAGTGATTTCGGCGGAGAAATATATATATATATATATATATATATATATATATATACGCGCACACACACACATATATATAAACGTATTCTCCGTTGAGATATTGCAGCCGCTGCTGTGTCCAGGCCCAGGAGCCTTAGCACTGTGCTGTGATGTCACTCAATACCACTGACATCACTAGGTGTAAACAACATCTCTCCTTTGCTGTGTATGTGACTATGGAGCTGTTTGGTGATGTCGTCTATTATGGCCTTCATAGAAGCAACAGGAGATTGTTGCATCCATCTAGAACCCTCAGAACTACAGTGCTATGATGTCACTCACTTCCACAGGCCTTGCAGAGTGTAAACAACAACAACCCAGCTTTGTTGTGTATGTAACCATAGGGATTTGTGATGTCACCTAGAACCTTCACAGCAGCGACAGCTTTATGAGGAGCATCAGCACTGCTCTGCCTGAGCAGAACCATCACCGCCATAGGTTGTCAAATAACCCGGATTTAACCCACACAGGTAAGTCCAATGGGGTGCAGGCATGTCCTCTATGCTTACAGCTTCCCGTGGGTGTTGGTTTGATACCGTTTGGGGACAGCCAAGGAGGCATCTGCAGGCAACAAAGGTAGGTGTGTGCTTGTGTGTGTGTTTCCTATGCAGATCCTAAGCCCAGTGTCACATGCAAGTAGGAGGAGTAAGAAGGGTTCCTGGCAAATCCGGGTTATGGATTGCATTTAAAAAGGCCCCGTGGGAGTGCAATGGGCCCCTGTCTTGCTGCTTAGCAATAATGGTATGGGTTTAGGTTCTGCTGTGTGTACTGGTGGTTGACTGCCCCCCAGCCCAGAGTGTGCATGGAAAATTGTCTGGCAGCCTCCCTGACAGCAAGCAGTGATAGTGCCCATGAAGGGGACCTTGTTGGGCCCGCCCCTTTCACGGTTATCGCTTCTCGGCCTTTTGGCTAAGATCAAGTGTAGTATCTGTTCTTATCAGTTTAATATCTGATACGTCCCCTATCTGGGGACCATATATTAAATGGATTTTTGAGAACGGGGGCCGATTTCGAAGCTTGCTTCCGTCGCCCTATGCATTGACCCGATATGGCAGTATCTTCGGGTACAGTGCACCACCCCCTTACAGGGTTAAAAAGAAAGATTCCTACTTTCATTGCTACCTGCTTGCTGGCTAGCCAGCTAGCCAGCCCTGTGGGCCTTGCTGCTGCAGCCAAAAAACAAAAGGTGGTGCTGCTGCTGCTGCTTCTGCTGCTTCTGCTTGTGTCTGGCCGCTGTTGGAGCGTCCAGGCACAGGACTTCTGCTGCTGCTGACTAAATGGCCTCCTTAATTGGATCATTTGAGTAGCCAGCACACCTGTGCAGGTAGGGCATGACATGATAGGCAGCTGCCTTGATAGCGGGTGGGTGCTGAATGTTCCTAATTGACAAAATAAGATTAATGCTTATGAAGAAATATAAAATCTCATCCCTTCCCCAATATCGCGCCACACCCCTACCCCTTAATTCCCTGGTTGAACTTGATGGACATATGTCTTTTTTCGACCGTACTAACTATGTAACTATGTAACATAACATGGGGGGGGGGGGGGGGGTCTCCTGGCTGTTCACACAGGTGTGTCATTGCTGTACATTGACCATGCATTGCTTCTGTGGTATTGCAAAGGCAAAGACAAATGCTTCCAGCCATCCATTGCACTAATGGATTGGTCATCAGCTGGCTGTCTATGTCCCGCATCAATATAGACCAAAGTACAGAGGGTTAGGCTATGCTATTGTGCACCTACCTGATGCATCAGAAGGTGCGAGGCCCTTGCTAAATTCTGTGCACAGACTTTGAGATCTATACTTTAGACTGTATCTAAACCTGCTCCAACATGGACTGACATTCTGGCCTACTTTCAGCCGATGCGACTTGTCTGTCGCTGAACAGTCGCTTTTTATGTATTCAGCACCTATGTATAATGTTGTAAAAATGCTCTAGAAGCTAAAGTCGCAGAAATGTCACACATATTTGGCCTGCAACTTTCTGTGCGACAAATTCAGACAGGAAAAATCAGTATAAATCCTTAGAAAATTATCCCCCAGTGTCTCCATCTGCTGGCGGTATTGAATAAGCATTGCTGCACTGATGGGGTATGCATTAGACGAAAAAAAAGAAGAAAAAGAAGAATAATACGCCCAGAAAAGAGGCGAAAAGGAGAAAAACGTAAAAAAACGTGAAAAAAAAGTAAGAGGAAGAGAAGGGAAAAAAAGGTGGAAATGGGTTTAAAAGTGATTTCGGCGGAGAAATATATATATATATATATATATATATATATATATATATATATATACGCGCACACACACACATATATATAAACGTATTCTCCGTTGAGATATTGCAGCCGCTGCTGTGTCCAGGCCCAGGAGCCTTAGCACTGTGCTGTGATGTCACTCAATACCACTGACATCACTAGGTGTAAACAACATCTCTCCTTTGCTGTGTATGTGACTATGGAGCTGTTTGGTGATGTCGTCTATTATGGCCTTCATAGAAGCAACAGGAGATTGTTGCATCCATCTAGAACCCTCAGAACTACAGTGCTATGATGTCACTCACTTCCACAGGCCTTGCAGAGTGTAAACAACAACAACCCAGCTTTGTTGTGTATGTAACCATAGGGATTTGTGATGTCACCTAGAACCTTCACAGCAGCGACAGCTTTATGAGGAGCATCAGCACTGCTCTGCCTGAGCAGAACCATCACCGCCATAGGTTGTCAAATAACCCGGATTTAACCCACACAGGTAAGTCCAATGGGGTGCAGGCATGTCCTCTATGCTTACAGCTTCCCGTGGGTGTTGGTTTGATACCGTTTGGGGACAGCCAAGGAGGCATCTGCAGGCAACAAAGGTAGGTGTGTGCTTGTGTGTGTGTTTCCTATGCAGATCCTAAGCCCAGTGTCACATGCAAGTAGGAGGAGTAAGAAGGGTTCCTGGCAAATCCGGGTTATGGATTGCATTTAAAAAGGCCCCGTGGGAGTGCAATGGGCCCCTGTCTTGCTGCTTAGCAATAATGGTATGGGTTTAGGTTCTGCTGTGTGTACTGGTGGTTGACTGCCCCCCAGCCCAGAGTGTGCATGGAAAATTGTCTGGCAGCCTCCCTGACAGCAAGCAGTGATAGTGCCCATGAAGGGGACCTTGTTGGGCCCGCCCCTTTCACGGTTATCGCTTCTCGGCCTTTTGGCTAAGATCAAGTGTAGTATCTGTTCTTATCAGTTTAATATCTGATACGTCCCCTATCTGGGGACCATATATTAAATGGATTTTTGAGAACGGGGGCCGATTTCGAAGCTTGCTTCCGTCGCCCTATGCATTGACCCGATATGGCAGTATCTTCGGGTACAGTGCACCACCCCCTTACAGGGTTAAAAAGAAAGATTCCTACTTTCATTGCTACCTGCTTGCTGGCTAGCCAGCTAGCCAGCCCTGTGGGCCTTGCTGCTGCAGCCAAAAAACAAAAGGTGGTGCTGCTGCTGCTGCTTCTGCTGCTTCTGCTTGTGTCTGGCCGCTGTTGGAGCGTCCAGGCACAGGACTTCTGCTGCTGCTGACTAAATGGCCTCCTTAATTGGATCATTTGAGTAGCCAGCACACCTGTGCAGGTAGGGCATGACATGATAGGCAGCTGCCTTGATAGCGGGTGGGTGCTGAATGTTCCTAATTGACAAAATAAGATTAATGCTTATGAAGAAATATAAAATCTCATCCCTTCCCCAATATCGCGCCACACCCCTACCCCTTAATTCCCTGGTTGAACTTGATGGACATATGTCTTTTTTCGACCGTACTAACTATGTAACTATGTAACATAACATGGGGGGGGGGGGGGGTCTCCTGGCTGTTCACACAGGTGTGTCATTGCTGTACATTGACCATGCATTGCTTCTGTGGTATTGCAAAGGCAAAGACAAATGCTTCCAGCCATCCATTGCACTAATGGATTGGTCATCAGCTGGCTGTCTATGTCCCGCATCAATATAGACCAAAGTACAGAGGGTTAGGCTATGCTATTGTGCACCTACCTGATGCATCAGAAGGTGCGAGGCCCTTGCTAAATTCTGTGCACAGACTTTGAGATCTATACTTTAGACTGTATCTAAACCTGCTCCAACATGGACTGACATTCTGGCCTACTTTCAGCCGATGCGACTTGTCTGTCGCTGAACAGTCGCTTTTTATGTATTCAGCACCTATGTATAATGTTGTAAAAATGCTCTAGAAGCTAAAGTCGCAGAAATGTCACACATATTTGGCCTGCAACTTTCTGTGCGACAAATTCAGACAGGAAAAATCAGTATAAATCCTTAGAAAATTATCCCCCAGTGTCTCCATCTGCTGGCGGTATTGAATAAGCATTGCTGCACTGATGGGGTATGCATTAGACGAAAAAAAAGAAGAAAAAGAAGAATAATACGCCCAGAAAAGAGGCGAAAAGGAGAAAAACGTAAAAAAACGTGAAAAAAAAGTAAGAGGAAGAGAAGGGAAAAAAAGGTGGAAATGGGTTTAAAAGTGATTTCGGCGGAGAAATATATATATATATATATATATATATATATATATATATATATATACGCGCACACACACACATATATATAAACGTATTCTCCGTTGAGATATTGCAGCCGCTGCTGTGTCCAGGCCCAGGAGCCTTAGCACTGTGCTGTGATGTCACTCAATACCACTGACATCACTAGGTGTAAACAACATCTCTCCTTTGCTGTGTATGTGACTATGGAGCTGTTTGGTGATGTCGTCTATTATGGCCTTCATAGAAGCAACAGGAGATTGTTGCATCCATCTAGAACCCTCAGAACTACAGTGCTATGATGTCACTCACTTCCACAGGCCTTGCAGAGTGTAAACAACAACAACCCAGCTTTGTTGTGTATGTAACCATAGGGATTTGTGATGTCACCTAGAACCTTCACAGCAGCGACAGCTTTATGAGGAGCATCAGCACTGCTCTGCCTGAGCAGAACCATCACCGCCATAGGTTGTCAAATAACCCGGATTTAACCCACACAGGTAAGTCCAATGGGGTGCAGGCATGTCCTCTATGCTTACAGCTTCCCGTGGGTGTTGGTTTGATACCGTTTGGGGACAGCCAAGGAGGCATCTGCAGGCAACAAAGGTAGGTGTGTGCTTGTGTGTGTGTTTCCTATGCAGATCCTAAGCCCAGTGTCACATGCAAGTAGGAGGAGTAAGAAGGGTTCCTGGCAAATCCGGGTTATGGATTGCATTTAAAAAGGCCCCGTGGGAGTGCAATGGGCCCCTGTCTTGCTGCTTAGCAATAATGGTATGGGTTTAGGTTCTGCTGTGTGTACTGGTGGTTGACTGCCCCCCAGCCCAGAGTGTGCATGGAAAATTGTCTGGCAGCCTCCCTGACAGCAAGCAGTGATAGTGCCCATGAAGGGGACCTTGTTGGGCCCGCCCCTTTCACGGTTATCGCTTCTCGGCCTTTTGGCTAAGATCAAGTGTAGTATCTGTTCTTATCAGTTTAATATCTGATACGTCCCCTATCTGGGGACCATATATTAAATGGATTTTTGAGAACGGGGGCCGATTTCGAAGCTTGCTTCCGTCGCCCTATGCATTGACCCGATATGGCAGTATCTTCGGGTACAGTGCACCACCCCCTTACAGGGTTAAAAAGAAAGATTCCTACTTTCATTGCTACCTGCTTGCTGGCTAGCCAGCTAGCCAGCCCTGTGGGCCTTGCTGCTGCAGCCAAAAAACAAAAGGTGGTGCTGCTGCTGCTGCTTCTGCTGCTTCTGCTTGTGTCTGGCCGCTGTTGGAGCGTCCAGGCACAGGACTTCTGCTGCTGCTGACTAAATGGCCTCCTTAATTGGATCATTTGAGTAGCCAGCACACCTGTGCAGGTAGGGCATGACATGATAGGCAGCTGCCTTGATAGCGGGTGGGTGCTGAATGTTCCTAATTGACAAAATAAGATTAATGCTTATGAAGAAATATAAAATCTCATCCCTTCCCCAATATCGCGCCACACCCCTACCCCTTAATTCCCTGGTTGAACTTGATGGACATATGTCTTTTTTCGACCGTACTAACTATGTAACTATGTAACATAACATGGGGGGGGGGGGGGGGGGGGTCTCCTGGCTGTTCACACAGGTGTGTCATTGCTGTACATTGACCATGCATTGCTTCTGTGGTATTGCAAAGGCAAAGACAAATGCTTCCAGCCATCCATTGCACTAATGGATTGGTCATCAGCTGGCTGTCTATGTCCCGCATCAATATAGACCAAAGTACAGAGGGTTAGGCTATGCTATTGTGCACCTACCTGATGCATCAGAAGGTGCGAGGCCCTTGCTAAATTCTGTGCACAGACTTTGAGATCTATACTTTAGACTGTATCTAAACCTGCTCCAACATGGACTGACATTCTGGCCTACTTTCAGCCGATGCGACTTGTCTGTCGCTGAACAGTCGCTTTTTATGTATTCAGCACCTATGTATAATGTTGTAAAAATGCTCTAGAAGCTAAAGTCGCAGAAATGTCACACATATTTGGCCTGCAACTTTCTGTGCGACAAATTCAGACAGGAAAAATCAGTATAAATCCTTAGAAAATTATCCCCCAGTGTCTCCATCTGCTGGCGGTATTGAATAAGCATTGCTGCACTGATGGGGTATGCATTAGACGAAAAAAAAGAAGAAAAAGAAGAATAATACGCCCAGAAAAGAGGCGAAAAGGAGAAAAACGTAAAAAAACGTGAAAAAAAAGTAAGAGGAAGAGAAGGGAAAAAAAGGTGGAAATGGGTTTAAAAGTGATTTCGGCGGAGAAATATATATATATATATATATATATATATATATATATATATATATACGCGCACACACACACATATATATAAACGTATTCTCCGTTGAGATATTGCAGCCGCTGCTGTGTCCAGGCCCAGGATCCTTAGCACTGTGCTGTGATGTCACTCAATACCACTGACATCACTAGGTGTAAACAACATCTCTCCTTTGCTGTGTATGTGACTATGGAGCTGTTTGGTGATGTCGTCTATTATGGCCTTCATAGAAGCAACAGGAGATTGTTGCATCCATCTAGAACCCTCAGAACTACAGTGCTATGATGTCACTCACTTCCACAGGCCTTGCAGAGTGTAAACAACAACAACCCAGCTTTGTTGTGTATGTAACCATAGGGATTTGTGATGTCACCTAGAACCTTCACAGCAGCGACAGCTTTATGAGGAGCATCAGCACTGCTCTGCCTGAGCAGAACCATCACCGCCATAGGTTGTCAAATAACCCGGATTTAACCCACACAGGTAAGTCCAATGGGGTGCAGGCATGTCCTCTATGCTTACAGCTTCCCGTGGGTGTTGGTTTGATACCGTTTGGGGACAGCCAAGGAGGCATCTGCAGGCAACAAAGGTAGGTGTGTGCTTGTGTGTGTGTTTCCTATGCAGATCCTAAGCCCAGTGTCACATGCAAGTAGGAGGAGTAAGAAGGGTTCCTGGCAAATCCGGGTTATGGATTGCATTTAAAAAGGCCCCGTGGGAGTGCAATGGGCCCCTGTCTTGCTGCTTAGCAATAATGGTATGGGTTTAGGTTCTGCTGTGTGTACTGGTGGTTGACTGCCCCCCAGCCCAGAGTGTGCATGGAAAATTGTCTGGCAGCCTCCCTGACAGCAAGCAGTGATAGTGCCCATGAAGGGGACCTTGTTGGGCCCGCCCCTTTCACGGTTATCGCTTCTCGGCCTTTTGGCTAAGATCAAGTGTAGTATCTGTTCTTATCAGTTTAATATCTGATACGTCCCCTATCTGGGGACCATATATTAAATGGATTTTTGAGAACGGGGGCCGATTTCGAAGCTTGCTTCCGTCGCCCTATGCATTGACCCGATATGGCAGTATCTTCGGGTACAGTGCACCACCCCCTTACAGGGTTAAAAAGAAAGATTCCTACTTTCATTGCTACCTGCTTGCTGGCTAGCCAGCTAGCCAGCCCTGTGGGCCTTGCTGCTGCAGCCAAAAAACAAAAGGTGGTGCTGCTGCTGCTGCTTCTGCTGCTTCTGCTTGTGTCTGGCCGCTGTTGGAGCGTCCAGGCACAGGACTTCTGCTGCTGCTGACTAAATGGCCTCCTTAATTGGATCATTTGAGTAGCCAGCACACCTGTGCAGGTAGGGCATGACATGATAGGCAGCTGCCTTGATAGCGGGTGGGTGCTGAATGTTCCTAATTGACAAAATAAGATTAATGCTTATGAAGAAATATAAAATCTCATCCCTTCCCCAATATCGCGCCACACCCCTACCCCTTAATTCCCTGGTTGAACTTGATGGACATATGTCTTTTTTCGACCGTACTAACTATGTAACTATGTAACATAACATGGGGGGGGGGGTCTCCTGGCTGTTCACACAGGTGTGTCATTGCTGTACATTGACCATGCATTGCTTCTGTGGTATTGCAAAGGCAAAGACAAATGCTTCCAGCCATCCATTGCACTAATGGATTGGTCATCAGCTGGCTGTCTATGTCCCGCATCAATATAGACCAAAGTACAGAGGGTTAGGCTATGCTATTGTGCACCTACCTGATGCATCAGAAGGTGCGAGGCCCTTGCTAAATTCTGTGCACAGACTTTGAGATCTATACTTTAGACTGTATCTAAACCTGCTCCAACATGGACTGACATTCTGGCCTACTTTCAGCCGATGTGACTTGTCTGTCGCTGAACAGTCGCTTTTTATGTATTCAGCACCTATGTATAATGTTGTAAAAATGCTCTAGAAGCTAAAGTCGCAGAAATGTCACACATATTTGGCCTGCAACTTTCTGTGCGACAAATTCAGACAGGAAAAATCAGTATAAATCCTTAGAAAATTATCCCCCAGTGTCTCCATCTGCTGGCGGTATTGAATAAGCATTGCTGCACTGATGGGGTATGCATTAGACGAAAAAAAAGAAGAAAAAGAAGAATAATACGCCCAGAAAAGAGGCGAAAAGGAGAAAAACGTAAAAAAACGTGAAAAAAAAGTAAGAGGAAGAGAAGGGAAAAAAAGGTGGAAATGGGTTTAAAAGTGATTTCGGCGGAGAAATATATATATATATATATATATATATATATATATATATATATACGCGCACACACACACATATATATAAACGTATTCTCCGTTGAGATATTGCAGCCGCTGCTGTGTCCAGGCCCAGGAGCCTTAGCACTGTGCTGTGATGTCACTCAATACCACTGACATCACTAGGTGTAAACAACATCTCTCCTTTGCTGTGTATGTGACTATGGAGCTGTTTGGTGATGTCGTCTATTATGGCCTTCATAGAAGCAACAGGAGATTGTTGCATCCATCTAGAACCCTCAGAACTACAGTGCTATGATGTCACTCACTTCCACAGGCCTTGCAGAGTGTAAACAACAACAACCCAGCTTTGTTGTGTATGTAACCATAGGGATTTGTGATGTCACCTAGAACCTTCACAGCAGCGACAGCTTTATGAGGAGCATCAGCACTGCTCTGCCTGAGCAGAACCATCACCGCCATAGGTTGTCAAATAACCCGGATTTAACCCACACAGGTAAGTCCAATGGGGTGCAGGCATGTCCTCTATGCTTACAGCTTCCCGTGGGTGTTGGTTTGATACCGTTTGGGGACAGCCAAGGAGGCATCTGCAGGCAACAAAGGTAGGTGTGTGCTTGTGTGTGTGTTTCCTATGCAGATCCTAAGCCCAGTGTCACATGCAAGTAGGAGGAGTAAGAAGGGTTCCTGGCAAATCCGGGTTATGGATTGCATTTAAAAAGGCCCCGTGGGAGTGCAATGGGCCCCTGTCTTGCTGCTTAGCAATAATGGTATGGGTTTAGGTTCTGCTGTGTGTACTGGTGGTTGACTGCCCCCCAGCCCAGAGTGTGCATGGAAAATTGTCTGGCAGCCTCCCTGACAGCAAGCAGTGATAGTGCCCATGAAGGGGACCTTGTTGGGCCCGCCCCTTTCACGGTTATCGCTTCTCGGCCTTTTGGCTAAGATCAAGTGTAGTATCTGTTCTTATCAGTTTAATATCTGATACGTCCCCTATCTGGGGACCATATATTAAATGGATTTTTGAGAACGGGGGCCGATTTCGAAGCTTGCTTCCGTCGCCCTATGCATTGACCCGATATGGCAGTATCTTCGGGTACAGTGCACCACCCCCTTACAGGGTTAAAAAGAAAGATTCCTACTTTCATTGCTACCTGCTTGCTGGCTAGCCAGCTAGCCAGCCCTGTGGGCCTTGCTGCTGCAGCCAAAAAACAAAAGGTGGTGCTGCTGCTGCTGCTTCTGCTGCTTCTGCTTGTGTCTGGCCGCTGTTGGAGCGTCCAGGCACAGGACTTCTGCTGCTGCTGACTAAATGGCCTCCTTAATTGGATCATTTGAGTAGCCAGCACACCTGTGCAGGTAGGGCATGACATGATAGGCAGCTGCCTTGATAGCGGGTGGGTGCTGAATGTTCCTAATTGACAAAATAAGATTAATGCTTATGAAGAAATATAAAATCTCATCCCTTCCCCAATATCGCGCCACACCCCTACCCCTTAATTCCCTGGTTGAACTTGATGGACATATGTCTTTTTTCGACCGTACTAACTATGTAACTATGTAACATAACATGGGGGGGGGGGTCTCCTGGCTGTTCACACAGGTGTGTCATTGCTGTACATTGACCATGCATTGCTTCTGTGGTATTGCAAAGGCAAAGACAAATGCTTCCAGCCATCCATTGCACTAATGGATTGGTCATCAGCTGGCTGTCTATGTCCCGCATCAATATAGACCAAAGTACAGAGGGTTAGGCTATGCTATTGTGCACCTACCTGATGCATCAGAAGGTGCGAGGCCCTTGCTAAATTCTGTGCACAGACTTTGAGATCTATACTTTAGACTGTATCTAAACCTGCTCCAACATGGACTGACATTCTGGCCTACTTTCAGCCGATGTGACTTGTCTGTCGCTGAACAGTCGCTTTTTATGTATTCAGCACCTATGTATAATGTTGTAAAAATGCTCTAGAAGCTAAAGTCGCAGAAATGTCACACATATTTGGCCTGCAACTTTCTGTGCGACAAATTCAGACAGGAAAAATCAGTATAAATCCTTAGAAAATTATCCCCCAGTGTCTCCATCTGCTGGCGGTATTGAATAAGCATTGCTGCACTGATGGGGTATGCATTAGACGAAAAAAAAGAAGAAAAAGAAGAATAATACGCCCAGAAAAGAGGCGAAAAGGAGAAAAACGTAAAAAAACGTGAAAAAAAAGTAAGAGGAAGAGAAGGGAAAAAAAGGTGGAAATGGGTTTAAAAGTGATTTCGGCGGAGAAATATATATATATATATATATATATATATATATATATATATATATATACGCGCACACACACACATATATATAAACGTATTCTCCGTTGAGATATTGCAGCCGCTGCTGTGTCCAGGCCCAGGAGCCTTAGCACTGTGCTGTGATGTCACTCAATACCACTGACATCACTAGGTGTAAACAACATCTCTCCTTTGCTGTGTATGTGACTATGGAGCTGTTTGGTGATGTCGTCTATTATGGCCTTCATAGAAGCAACAGGAGATTGTTGCATCCATCTAGAACCCTCAGAACTACAGTGCTATGATGTCACTCACTTCCACAGGCCTTGCAGAGTGTAAACAACAACAACCCAGCTTTGTTGTGTATGTAACCATAGGGATTTGTGATGTCACCTAGAACCTTCACAGCAGCGACAGCTTTATGAGGAGCATCAGCACTGCTCTGCCTGAGCAGAACCATCACCGCCATAGGTTGTCAAATAACCCGGATTTAACCCACACAGGTAAGTCCAATGGGGTGCAGGCATGTCCTCTATGCTTACAGCTTCCCGTGGGTGTTGGTTTGATACCGTTTGGGGACAGCCAAGGAGGCATCTGCAGGCAACAAAGGTAGGTGTGTGCTTGTGTGTGTGTTTCCTATGCAGATCCTAAGCCCAGTGTCACATGCAAGTAGGAGGAGTAAGAAGGGTTCCTGGCAAATCCGGGTTATGGATTGCATTTAAAAAGGCCCCGTGGGAGTGCAATGGGCCCCTGTCTTGCTGCTTAGCAATAATGGTATGGGTTTAGGTTCTGCTGTGTGTACTGGTGGTTGACTGCCCCCCAGCCCAGAGTGTGCATGGAAAATTGTCTGGCAGCCTCCCTGACAGCAAGCAGTGATAGTGCCCATGAAGGGGACCTTGTTGGGCCCGCCCCTTTCACGGTTATCGCTTCTCGGCCTTTTGGCTAAGATCAAGTGTAGTATCTGTTCTTATCAGTTTAATATCTGATACGTCCCCTATCTGGGGACCATATATTAAATGGATTTTTGAGAACGGGGGCCGATTTCGAAGCTTGCTTCCGTCGCCCTATGCATTGACCCGATATGGCAGTATCTTCGGGTACAGTGCACCACCCCCTTACAGGGTTAAAAAGAAAGATTCCTACTTTCATTGCTACCTGCTTGCTGGCTAGCCAGCTAGCCAGCCCTGTGGGCCTTGCTGCTGCAGCCAAAAAACAAAAGGTGGTGCTGCTGCTGCTGCTTCTGCTGCTTCTGCTTGTGTCTGGCCGCTGTTGGAGCGTCCAGGCACAGGACTTCTGCTGCTGCTGACTAAATGGCCTCCTTAATTGGATCATTTGAGTAGCCAGCACACCTGTGCAGGTAGGGCATGACATGATAGGCAGCTGCCTTGATAGCGGGTGGGTGCTGAATGTTCCTAATTGACAAAATAAGATTAATGCTTATGAAGAAATATAAAATCTCATCCCTTCCCCAATATCGCGCCACACCCCTACCCCTTAATTCCCTGGTTGAACTTGATGGACATATGTCTTTTTTCGACCGTACTAACTATGTAACTATGTAACATAACATGGGGGGGGGGGGGGGGGTCTCCTGGCTGTTCACACAGGTGTGTCATTGCTGTACATTGACCATGCATTGCTTCTGTGGTATTGCAAAGGCAAAGACAAATGCTTCCAGCCATCCATTGCACTAATGGATTGGTCATCAGCTGGCTGTCTATGTCCCGCATCAATATAGACCAAAGTACAGAGGGTTAGGCTATGCTATTGTGCACCTACCTGATGCATCAGAAGGTGCGAGGCCCTTGCTAAATTCTGTGCACAGACTTTGAGATCTATACTTTAGACTGTATCTAAACCTGCTCCAACATGGACTGACATTCTGGCCTACTTTCAGCCGATGCGACTTGTCTGTCGCTGAACAGTCGCTTTTTATGTATTCAGCACCTATGTATAATGTTGTAAAAATGCTCTAGAAGCTAAAGTCGCAGAAATGTCACACATATTTGGCCTGCAACTTTCTGTGCGACAAATTCAGACAGGAAAAATCAGTATAAATCCTTAGAAAATTATCCCCCAGTGTCTCCATCTGCTGGCGGTATTGAATAAGCATTGCTGCACTGATGGGGTATGCATTAGACGAAAAAAAAGAAGAAAAAGAAGAATAATACGCCCAGAAAAGAGGCGAAAAGGAGAAAAACGTAAAAAAACGTGAAAAAAAAGTAAGAGGAAGAGAAGGGAAAAAAAGGTGGAAATGGGTTTAAAAGTGATTTCGGCGGAGAAATATATATATATATATATATATATATATATATATATATATATATATACGCGCACACACACACATATATATAAACGTATTCTCCGTTGAGATATTGCAGCCGCTGCTGTGTCCAGGCCCAGGAGCCTTAGCACTGTGCTGTGATGTCACTCAATACCACTGACATCACTAGGTGTAAACAACATCTCTCCTTTGCTGTGTATGTGACTATGGAGCTGTTTGGTGATGTCGTCTATTATGGCCTTCATAGAAGCAACAGGAGATTGTTGCATCCATCTAGAACCCTCAGAACTACAGTGCTATGATGTCACTCACTTCCACAGGCCTTGCAGAGTGTAAACAACAACAACCCAGCTTTGTTGTGTATGTAACCATAGGGATTTGTGATGTCACCTAGAACCTTCACAGCAGCGACAGCTTTATGAGGAGCATCAGCACTGCTCTGCCTGAGCAGAACCATCACCGCCATAGGTTGTCAAATAACCCGGATTTAACCCACACAGGTAAGTCCAATGGGGTGCAGGCATGTCCTCTATGCTTACAGCTTCCCGTGGGTGTTGGTTTGATACCGTTTGGGGACAGCCAAGGAGGCATCTGCAGGCAACAAAGGTAGGTGTGTGCTTGTGTGTGTGTTTCCTATGCAGATCCTAAGCCCAGTGTCACATGCAAGTAGGAGGAGTAAGAAGGGTTCCTGGCAAATCCGGGTTATGGATTGCATTTAAAAAGGCCCCGTGGGAGTGCAATGGGCCCCTGTCTTGCTGCTTAGCAATAATGGTATGGGTTTAGGTTCTGCTGTGTGTACTGGTGGTTGACTGCCCCCCAGCCCAGAGTGTGCATGGAAAATTGTCTGGCAGCCTCCCTGACAGCAAGCAGTGATAGTGCCCATGAAGGGGACCTTGTTGGGCCCGCCCCTTTCACGGTTATCGCTTCTCGGCCTTTTGGCTAAGATCAAGTGTAGTATCTGTTCTTATCAGTTTAATATCTGATACGTCCCCTATCTGGGGACCATATATTAAATGGATTTTTGAGAACGGGGGCCGATTTCGAAGCTTGCTTCCGTCGCCCTATGCATTGACCCGATATGGCAGTATCTTCGGGTACAGTGCACCACCCCCTTACAGGGTTAAAAAGAAAGATTCCTACTTTCATTGCTACCTGCTTGCTGGCTAGCCAGCTAGCCAGCCCTGTGGGCCTTGCTGCTGCAGCCAAAAAACAAAAGGTGGTGCTGCTGCTGCTGCTTCTGCTGCTTCTGCTTGTGTCTGGCCGCTGTTGGAGCGTCCAGGCACAGGACTTCTGCTGCTGCTGACTAAATGGCCTCCTTAATTGGATCATTTGAGTAGCCAGCACACCTGTGCAGGTAGGGCATGACATGATAGGCAGCTGCCTTGATAGCGGGTGGGTGCTGAATGTTCCTAATTGACAAAATAAGATTAATGCTTATGAAGAAATATAAAATCTCATCCCTTCCCCAATATCGCGCCACACCCCTACCCCTTAATTCCCTGGTTGAACTTGATGGACATATGTCTTTTTTCGACCGTACTAACTATGTAACTATGTAACATAACATGGGGGGGGGGGGGGGGGGGTCTCCTGGCTGTTCACACAGGTGTGTCATTGCTGTACATTGACCATGCATTGCTTCTGTGGTATTGCAAAGGCAAAGACAAATGCTTCCAGCCATCCATTGCACTAATGGATTGGTCATCAGCTGGCTGTCTATGTCCCGCATCAATATAGACCAAAGTACAGAGGGTTAGGCTATGCTATTGTGCACCTACCTGATGCATCAGAAGGTGCGAGGCCCTTGCTAAATTCTGTGCACAGACTTTGAGATCTATACTTTAGACTGTATCTAAACCTGCTCCAACATGGACTGACATTCTGGCCTACTTTCAGCCGATGCGACTTGTCTGTCGCTGAACAGTCGCTTTTTATGTATTCAGCACCTATGTATAATGTTGTAAAAATGCTCTAGAAGCTAAAGTCGCAGAAATGTCACACATATTTGGCCTGCAACTTTCTGTGCGACAAATTCAGACAGGAAAAATCAGTATAAATCCTTAGAAAATTATCCCCCAGTGTCTCCA
>NW_026607815.1:0-113146 GCF_029499605.1 Hyla sarda
CAGATGCCTCCTTGGCTGTCCCCAAACGGTATCAAACCAACACCCACGGGAAGCTGTAAGCATAGAGGACATGCCTGCACCCCATTGGACTTACCTGTGTGGGTTAAATCCGGGTTATTTGACAACCTATGGCGGTGATGGTTCTGCTCAGGCAGAGCAGTGCTGATGCTCCTCATAAAGCTGTCGCTGCTGTGAAGGTTCTAGGTGACATCACAAATCCCTTTGGTTACATACACAACAAAGCTGGGTTGTTGTTGTTTACACTCTGCAAGGCCTGTGGAAGTGAGTGACATCATAGCACTGTAGTTCTGAGGGTTCAAGATGGATGCAACAATCTCCTGTTGCTTCTATGAAGGCCGTAATAGACGACATCACCAAACAGCTCCATAGTCACATACACAGCAAAGGAGAGATGTTGTTTACACCTAGTGATGTCAGTGGTATTGAGTGACATCACAGCACAGTGCTAAGGCTCCTGGGCCTGGACACAGCAGCGGCTGCAATATCTCAACGGAGAATACGTTTATATCTATGTGTGTGTGTGCGCATATATATATATATATATATATATATATATATATATATATATATATTTCTCCGCCGAAATCACTTTTAAACCCATTTCCACCTTTTTTTCCCTTCTCTTCCTCTTACTTTTTTTTCACGTTTTTTTACGTTTTTCTCCTTTTCGCCTCTTTTCTGGGCGTATTATTCTTCTTTTTCTTCTTTTTTTTCGTCTAATGCATACCCCATCAGTGCAGCAATGCTTATTCAATACCGCCAGCAGATGGAGACACTGGGGGATAATTTTCTAAGGATTTATACTGATTTTTCCTGTCTGAATTTGTCGCACAGAAAGTTGCAGGCCAAATATGTGTGACATTTCTGCGACTTTAGCTTCTAGAGCATTTTTACAACATTATACATAGGTGCTGAATACATAAAAAGCGACTGTTCAGCGACAGACAAGTCGCATCGGCTGAAAGTAGGCCAGAATGTCAGTCCATGTTGGAGCAGGTTTAGATACAGTCTAAAGCATAGATCTCAAAGTCTGTGCACAGAATTTAGCAAGGGCCTCGCACCTTCTGATGCATCAGGTAGGTGCACAATAGCATAGCCTAACCCTCTGTACTTTGGTCTATATTGATGCGGGACATAGACAGCCAGCTGATGACCAATCCATTAGTGCAATGGATGGCTGGAAGCATTTGTCTTTGCCTTTGCAATACCACAGAAGCAATGCATGGTCAATGTACAGCAATGACACACCTGTGTGAACAGCCAGGAGACCCCCCCCCCCATGTTATGTTACATAGTTACATAGTTAGTACGGTCGAAAAAAGACATATGTCCATCACGTTCAACCAGGGAATTAAGGGGTAGGGGTGTGGCGCGATATTGGGGAAGGGATGAGATTTTATATTTCTTCATAAGCATTAATCTTATTTTGTCAATTAGGAACATTCAGCACCCACCCGCTATCAAGGCAGCTGCCTATCATGTCATGCCCTACCTGCACAGGTGTGCTGGCTACTCAAATGATCCAATTAAGGAGGCCATTTAGTCAGCAGCAGCAGAAGTCCTGTGCCTGGACGCTCCAACAGGGGCCAGACACAAGCAGAAGCAGAAGCAGCAGAAGCAGCAGCAGCACCACCTTTTGTTTTTTGGCTGCAGCAGCAGCAAGGCCCACAGGGCTGGCTAGCTGGCTAGCCAGCAAGCAGGTAGCAATGAAAGTAGGAATCTTTCTTTTTAACCCTGTAAGGGGGTGGTGCACTGTACCCGAAGATACTGCCATATCGGGTCAATGCATAGGGCGACGGAAGCAAGCTTCGAAATCGGCCCCCGTTCTCAAAAATCCATTTAATATATGGTCCCCAGATAGGGGACGTATCAGATATTAAACTGATAAGAACAGATACTACACTTGATCTTAGCCAAAAGGCCGAGAAGCGATAACCGTGAAAGGGGCGGGCCCAACAAGGTCCCCTTCATGGGCACTATCACTGCTTGCTGTCAGGGAGGCTGCCAGACAATTTTCCATGCACACTCTGGGCTGGGGGGCAGTCAACCACCAGTACACACAGCAGAACCTAAACCCATACCATTATTGCTAAGCAGCAAGACAGGGGCCCATTGCACTCCCACGGGGCCTTTTTAAATGCAATCCATAACCCGGATTTGCCAGGAACCCTTCTTACTCCTCCTACTTGCATGTGACACTGGGCTTAGGATCTGCATAGGAAACACACACACAAGCACACACCTACCTTTGTTGCCTGCAGATGCCTCCTTGGCTGTCCCCAAACGGTATCAAACCAACACCCACGGGAAGCTGTAAGCATAGAGGACATGCCTGCACCCCATTGGACTTACCTGTGTGGGTTAAATCCGGGTTATTTGACAACCTATGGCGGTGATGGTTCTGCTCAGGCAGAGCAGTGCTGATGCTCCTCATAAAGCTGTCGCTGCTGTGAAGGTTCTAGGTGACATCACAAATCCCTTTGGTTACATACACAACAAAGCTGGGTTGTTGTTGTTTACACTCTGCAAGGCCTGTGGAAGTGAGTGACATCATAGCACTGTAGTTCTGAGGGTTCAAGATGGATGCAACAATCTCCTGTTGCTTCTATGAAGGCCGTAATAGACGACATCACCAAACAGCTCCATAGTCACATACACAGCAAAGGAGAGATGTTGTTTACACCTAGTGATGTCAGTGGTATTGAGTGACATCACAGCACAGTGCTAAGGCTCCTGGGCCTGGACACAGCAGCGGCTGCAATATCTCAACGGAGAATACGTTTATATCTATGTGTGTGTGTGCGCATATATATATATATATATATATATATATATATATATATATATATCTCCGCCGAAATCACTTTTAAACCCATTTCCACCTTTTTTTCCCTTCTCTTCCTCTTACTTTTTTTTCACGTTTTTTTACGTTTTTCTCCTTTTCGCCTCTTTTCTGGGCGTATTATTCTTCTTTTTCTTCTTTTTTTTCGTCTAATGCATACCCCATCAGTGCAGCAATGCTTATTCAATACCGCCAGCAGATGGAGACACTGGGGGATAATTTTCTAAGGATTTATACTGATTTTTCCTGTCTGAATTTGTCGCACAGAAAGTTGCAGGCCAAATATGTGTGACATTTCTGCGACTTTAGCTTCTAGAGCATTTTTACAACATTATACATAGGTGCTGAATACATAAAAAGCGACTGTTCAGCGACAGACAAGTCGCATCGGCTGAAAGTAGGCCAGAATGTCAGTCCATGTTGGAGCAGGTTTAGATACAGTCTAAAGCATAGATCTCAAAGTCTGTGCACAGAATTTAGCAAGGGCCTCGCACCTTCTGATGCATCAGGTAGGTGCACAATAGCATAGCCTAACCCTCTGTACTTTGGTCTATATTGATGCGGGACATAGACAGCCAGCTGATGACCAATCCATTAGTGCAATGGATGGCTGGAAGCATTTGTCTTTGCCTTTGCAATACCACAGAAGCAATGCATGGTCAATGTACAGCAATGACACACCTGTGTGAACAGCCAGGAGACCCCCCCCCCCCCATGTTATGTTACATAGTTACATAGTTAGTACGGTCGAAAAAAGACATATGTCCATCACGTTCAACCAGGGAATTAAGGGGTAGGGGTGTGGCGCGATATTGGGGAAGGGATGAGATTTTATATTTCTTCATAAGCATTAATCTTATTTTGTCAATTAGGAACATTCAGCACCCACCCGCTATCAAGGCAGCTGCCTATCATGTCATGCCCTACCTGCACAGGTGTGCTGGCTACTCAAATGATCCAATTAAGGAGGCCATTTAGTCAGCAGCAGCAGAAGTCCTGTGCCTGGACGCTCCAACAGGGGCCAGACACAAGCAGAAGCAGAAGCAGCAGAAGCAGCAGCAGCACCACCTTTTGTTTTTTGGCTGCAGCAGCAGCAAGGCCCACAGGGCTGGCTAGCTGGCTAGCCAGCAAGCAGGTAGCAATGAAAGTAGGAATCTTTCTTTTTAACCCTGTAAGGGGGTGGTGCACTGTACCCGAAGATACTGCCATATCGGGTCAATGCATAGGGCGACGGAAGCAAGCTTCGAAATCGGCCCCCGTTCTCAAAAATCCATTTAATATATGGTCCCCAGATAGGGGACGTATCAGATATTAAACTGATAAGAACAGATACTACACTTGATCTTAGCCAAAAGGCCGAGAAGCGATAACCGTGAAAGGGGCGGGCCCAACAAGGTCCCCTTCATGGGCACTATCACTGCTTGCTGTCAGGGAGGCTGCCAGACAATTTTCCATGCACACTCTGGGCTGGGGGGCAGTCAACCACCAGTACACACAGCAGAACCTAAACCCATACCATTATTGCTAAGCAGCAAGACAGGGGCCCATTGCACTCCCACGGGGCCTTTTTAAATGCAATCCATAACCCGGATTTGCCAGGAACCCTTCTTACTCCTCCTACTTGCATGTGACACTGGGCTTAGGATCTGCATAGGAAACACACACACAAGCACACACCTACCTTTGTTGCCTGCAGATGCCTCCTTGGCTGTCCCCAAACGGTATCAAACCAACACCCACGGGAAGCTGTAAGCATAGAGGACATGCCTGCACCCCATTGGACTTACCTGTGTGGGTTAAATCCGGGTTATTTGACAACCTATGGCGGTGATGGTTCTGCTCAGGCAGAGCAGTGCTGATGCTCCTCATAAAGCTGTCGCTGCTGTGAAGGTTCTAGGTGACATCACAAATCCCTTTGGTTACATACACAACAAAGCTGGGTTGTTGTTGTTTACACTCTGCAAGGCCTGTGGAAGTGAGTGACATCATAGCACTGTAGTTCTGAGGGTTCAAGATGGATGCAACAATCTCCTGTTGCTTCTATGAAGGCCGTAATAGACGACATCACCAAACAGCTCCATAGTCACATACACAGCAAAGGAGAGATGTTGTTTACACCTAGTGATGTCAGTGGTATTGAGTGACATCACAGCACAGTGCTAAGGCTCCTGGGCCTGGACACAGCAGCGGCTGCAATATCTCAACGGAGAATACGTTTATATCTATGTGTGTGTGTGCGCATATATATATATATATATATATATATATATATATATATATATATATATATTTCTCCGCCGAAATCACTTTTAAACCCATTTCCACCTTTTTTTCCCTTCTCTTCCTCTTACTTTTTTTTCACGTTTTTTTACGTTTTTCTCCTTTTCGCCTCTTTTCTGGGCGTATTATTCTTCTTTTTCTTCTTTTTTTTCGTCTAATGCATACCCCATCAGTGCAGCAATGCTTATTCAATACCGCCAGCAGATGGAGACACTGGGGGATAATTTTCTAAGGATTTATACTGATTTTTCCTGTCTGAATTTGTCGCACAGAAAGTTGCAGGCCAAATATGTGTGACATTTCTGCGACTTTAGCTTCTAGAGCATTTTTACAACATTATACATAGGTGCTGAATACATAAAAAGCGACTGTTCAGCGACAGACAAGTCGCATCGGCTGAAAGTAGGCCAGAATGTCAGTCCATGTTGGAGCAGGTTTAGATACAGTCTAAAGCATAGATCTCAAAGTCTGTGCACAGAATTTAGCAAGGGCCTCGCACCTTCTGATGCATCAGGTAGGTGCACAATAGCATAGCCTAACCCTCTGTACTTTGGTCTATATTGATGCGGGACATAGACAGCCAGCTGATGACCAATCCATTAGTGCAATGGATGGCTGGAAGCATTTGTCTTTGCCTTTGCAATACCACAGAAGCAATGCATGGTCAATGTACAGCAATGACACACCTGTGTGAACAGCCAGGAGACCCCCCCCCCCCCCATGTTATGTTACATAGTTACATAGTTAGTACGGTCGAAAAAAGACATATGTCCATCACGTTCAACCAGGGAATTAAGGGGTAGGGGTGTGGCGCGATATTGGGGAAGGGATGAGATTTTATATTTCTTCATAAGCATTAATCTTATTTTGTCAATTAGGAACATTCAGCACCCACCCGCTATCAAGGCAGCTGCCTATCATGTCATGCCCTACCTGCACAGGTGTGCTGGCTACTCAAATGATCCAATTAAGGAGGCCATTTAGTCAGCAGCAGCAGAAGTCCTGTGCCTGGACGCTCCAACAGGGGCCAGACACAAGCAGAAGCAGAAGCAGCAGCAGCACCACCTTTAGCTGCAGCAGCAGCACCACCTTTTGTTTTTTGGCTGCAGCAGCAGCAAGGCCCACAGGGCTGGCTAGCTGGCTAGCCAGCAAGCAGGTAGCAATGAAAGTAGGAATCTTTCTTTTTAACCCTGTAAGGGGGTGGTGCACTGTACCCGAAGATACTGCCATATCGGGTCAATGCATAGGGCGACGGAAGCAAGCTTCGAAATCGGCCCCCGTTCTCAAAAATCCATTTAATATATGGTCCCCAGATAGGGGACGTATCAGATATTAAACTGATAAGAACAGATACTACACTTGATCTTAGCCAAAAGGCCGAGAAGCGATAACCGTGAAAGGGGCGGGCCCAACAAGGTCCCCTTCATGGGCACTATCACTGCTTGCTGTCAGGGAGGCTGCCAGACAATTTTCCATGCACACTCTGGGCTGGGGGGCAGTCAACCACCAGTACACACAGCAGAACCTAAACCCATACCATTATTGCTAAGCAGCAAGACAGGGGCCCATTGCACTCCCACGGGGCCTTTTTAAATGCAATCCATAACCCGGATTTGCCAGGAACCCTTCTTACTCCTCCTACTTGCATGTGACACTGGGCTTAGGATCTGCATAGGAAACACACACACAAGCACACACCTACCTTTGTTGCCTGCAGATGCCTCCTTGGCTGTCCCCAAACGGTATCAAACCAACACCCACGGGAAGCTGTAAGCATAGAGGACATGCCTGCACCCCATTGGACTTACCTGTGTGGGTTAAATCCGGGTTATTTGACAACCTATGGCGGTGATGGTTCTGCTCAGGCAGAGCAGTGCTGATGCTCCTCATAAAGCTGTCGCTGCTGTGAAGGTTCTAGGTGACATCACAAATCCCTTTGGTTACATACACAACAAAGCTGGGTTGTTGTTGTTTACACTCTGCAAGGCCTGTGGAAGTGAGTGACATCATAGCACTGTAGTTCTGAGGGTTCAAGATGGATGCAACAATCTCCTGTTGCTTCTATGAAGGCCGTAATAGACGACATCACCAAACAGCTCCATAGTCACATACACAGCAAAGGAGAGATGTTGTTTACACCTAGTGATGTCAGTGGTATTGAGTGACATCACAGCACAGTGCTAAGGCTCCTGGGCCTGGACACAGCAGCGGCTGCAATATCTCAACGGAGAATACGTTTATATCTATGTGTGTGTGTGCGCATATATATATATATATATATATATATATATATATATATATATATTTCTCCGCCGAAATCACTTTTAAACCCATTTCCACCTTTTTTTCCCTTCTCTTCCTCTTACTTTTTTTTCACGTTTTTTTACGTTTTTCTCCTTTTCGCCTCTTTTCTGGGCGTATTATTCTTCTTTTTCTTCTTTTTTTTCGTCTAATGCATACCCCATCAGTGCAGCAATGCTTATTCAATACCGCCAGCAGATGGAGACACTGGGGGATAATTTTCTAAGGATTTATACTGATTTTTCCTGTCTGAATTTGTCGCACAGAAAGTTGCAGGCCAAATATGTGTGACATTTCTGCGACTTTAGCTTCTAGAGCATTTTTACAACATTATACATAGGTGCTGAATACATAAAAAGCGACTGTTCAGCGACAGACAAGTCGCATCGGCTGAAAGTAGGCCAGAATGTCAGTCCATGTTGGAGCAGGTTTAGATACAGTCTAAAGCATAGATCTCAAAGTCTGTGCACAGAATTTAGCAAGGGCCTCGCACCTTCTGATGCATCAGGTAGGTGCACAATAGCATAGCCTAACCCTCTGTACTTTGGTCTATATTGATGCGGGACATAGACAGCCAGCTGATGACCAATCCATTAGTGCAATGGATGGCTGGAAGCATTTGTCTTTGCCTTTGCAATACCACAGAAGCAATGCATGGTCAATGTACAGCAATGACACACCTGTGTGAACAGCCAGGAGACCCCCCCCCCCCCCCATGTTATGTTACATAGTTACATAGTTAGTACGGTCGAAAAAAGACATATGTCCATCACGTTCAACCAGGGAATTAAGGGGTAGGGGTGTGGCGCGATATTGGGGAAGGGATGAGATTTTATATTTCTTCATAAGCATTAATCTTATTTTGTCAATTAGGAACATTCAGCACCCACCCGCTATCAAGGCAGCTGCCTATCATGTCATGCCCTACCTGCACAGGTGTGCTGGCTACTCAAATGATCCAATTAAGGAGGCCATTTAGTCAGCAGCAGCAGAAGTCCTGTGCCTGGACGCTCCAACAGGGGCCAGACACAAGCAGAAGCAGAAGCAGCAGAAGCAGCAGCAGCACCACCTTTTGTTTTTTGGCTGCAGCAGCAGCAAGGCCCACAGGGCTGGCTAGCTGGCTAGCCAGCAAGCAGGTAGCAATGAAAGTAGGAATCTTTCTTTTTAACCCTGTAAGGGGGTGGTGCACTGTACCCGAAGATACTGCCATATCGGGTCAATGCATAGGGCGACGGAAGCAAGCTTCGAAATCGGCCCCCGTTCTCAAAAATCCATTTAATATATGGTCCCCAGATAGGGGACGTATCAGATATTAAACTGATAAGAACAGATACTACACTTGATCTTAGCCAAAAGGCCGAGAAGCGATAACCGTGAAAGGGGCGGGCCCAACAAGGTCCCCTTCATGGGCACTATCACTGCTTGCTGTCAGGGAGGCTGCCAGACAATTTTCCATGCACACTCTGGGCTGGGGGGCAGTCAACCACCAGTACACACAGCAGAACCTAAACCCATACCATTATTGCTAAGCAGCAAGACAGGGGCCCATTGCACTCCCACGGGGCCTTTTTAAATGCAATCCATAACCCGGATTTGCCAGGAACCCTTCTTACTCCTCCTACTTGCATGTGACACTGGGCTTAGGATCTGCATAGGAAACACACACACAAGCACACACCTACCTTTGTTGCCTGCAGATGCCTCCTTGGCTGTCCCCAAACGGTATCAAACCAACACCCACGGGAAGCTGTAAGCATAGAGGACATGCCTGCACCCCATTGGACTTACCTGTGTGGGTTAAATCCGGGTTATTTGACAACCTATGGCGGTGATGGTTCTGCTCAGGCAGAGCAGTGCTGATGCTCCTCATAAAGCTGTCGCTGCTGTGAAGGTTCTAGGTGACATCACAAATCCCTTTGGTTACATACACAACAAAGCTGGGTTGTTGTTGTTTACACTCTGCAAGGCCTGTGGAAGTGAGTGACATCATAGCACTGTAGTTCTGAGGGTTCAAGATGGATGCAACAATCTCCTGTTGCTTCTATGAAGGCCGTAATAGACGACATCACCAAACAGCTCCATAGTCACATACACAGCAAAGGAGAGATGTTGTTTACACCTAGTGATGTCAGTGGTATTGAGTGACATCACAGCACAGTGCTAAGGCTCCTGGGCCTGGACACAGCAGCGGCTGCAATATCTCAACGGAGAATACGTTTATATCTATGTGTGTGTGTGCGCATATATATATATATATATATATATATATATATATATATATATATATATATCTCCGCCGAAATCACTTTTAAACCCATTTCCACCTTTTTTTCCCTTCTCTTCCTCTTACTTTTTTTTCACGTTTTTTTACGTTTTTCTCCTTTTCGCCTCTTTTCTGGGCGTATTATTCTTCTTTTTCTTCTTTTTTTTCGTCTAATGCATACCCCATCAGTGCAGCAATGCTTATTCAATACCGCCAGCAGATGGAGACACTGCGGGATAATTTTCTAAGGATTTATACTGATTTTTCCTGTCTGAATTTGTCGCACAGAAAGTTGCAGGCCAAATATGTGTGACATTTCTGCGACTTTAGCTTCTAGAGCATTTTTACAACATTATACATAGGTGCTGAATACATAAAAAGCGACTGTTCAGCGACAGACAAGTCGCATCGGCTGAAAGTAGGCCAGAATGTCAGTCCATGTTGGAGCAGGTTTAGATACAGTCTAAAGCATAGATCTCAAAGTCTGTGCACAGAATTTAGCAAGGGCCTCGCACCTTCTGATGCATCAGGTAGGTGCACAATAGCATAGCCTAACCCTCTGTACTTTGGTCTATATTGATGCGGGACATAGACAGCCAGCTGATGACCAATCCATTAGTGCAATGGATGGCTGGAAGCATTTGTCTTTGCCTTTGCAATACCACAGAAGCAATGCATGGTCAATGTACAGCAATGACACACCTGTGTGAACAGCCAGGAGACCCCCCCCCCCCCCCCATGTTATGTTACATAGTTACATAGTTAGTACGGTCGAAAAAAGACATATGTCCATCACGTTCAACCAGGGAATTAAGGGGTAGGGGTGTGGCGCGATATTGGGGAAGGGATGAGATTTTATATTTCTTCATAAGCATTAATCTTATTTTGTCAATTAGGAACATTCAGCACCCACCCGCTATCAAGGCAGCTGCCTATCATGTCATGCCCTACCTGCACAGGTGTGCTGGCTACTCAAATGATCCAATTAAGGAGGCCATTTAGTCAGCAGCAGCAGAAGTCCTGTGCCTGGACGCTCCAACAGGGGCCAGACACAAGCAGAAGCAGAAGCAGCAGAAGCAGCAGCAGCACCACCTTTTGTTTTTTGGCTGCAGCAGCAGCAAGGCCCACAGGGCTGGCTAGCTGGCTAGCCAGCAAGCAGGTAGCAATGAAAGTAGGAATCTTTCTTTTTAACCCTGTAAGGGGGTGGTGCACTGTACCCGAAGATACTGCCATATCGGGTCAATGCATAGGGCGACGGAAGCAAGCTTCGAAATCGGCCCCCGTTCTCAAAAATCCATTTAATATATGGTCCCCAGATAGGGGACGTATCAGATATTAAACTGATAAGAACAGATACTACACTTGATCTTAGCCAAAAGGCCGAGAAGCGATAACCGTGAAAGGGGCGGGCCCAACAAGGTCCCCTTCATGGGCACTATCACTGCTTGCTGTCAGGGAGGCTGCCAGACAATTTTCCATGCACACTCTGGGCTGGGGGGCAGTCAACCACCAGTACACACAGCAGAACCTAAACCCATACCATTATTGCTAAGCAGCAAGACAGGGGCCCATTGCACTCCCACGGGGCCTTTTTAAATGCAATCCATAACCCGGATTTGCCAGGAACCCTTCTTACTCCTCCTACTTGCATGTGACACTGGGCTTAGGATCTGCATAGGAAACACACACACAAGCACACACCTACCTTTGTTGCCTGCAGATGCCTCCTTGGCTGTCCCCAAACGGTATCAAACCAACACCCACGGGAAGCTGTAAGCATAGAGGACATGCCTGCACCCCATTGGACTTACCTGTGTGGGTTAAATCCGGGTTATTTGACAACCTATGGCGGTGATGGTTCTGCTCAGGCAGAGCAGTGCTGATGCTCCTCATAAAGCTGTCGCTGCTGTGAAGGTTCTAGGTGACATCACAAATCCCTTTGGTTACATACACAACAAAGCTGGGTTGTTGTTGTTTACACTCTGCAAGGCCTGTGGAAGTGAGTGACATCATAGCACTGTAGTTCTGAGGGTTCAAGATGGATGCAACAATCTCCTGTTGCTTCTATGAAGGCCGTAATAGACGACATCACCAAACAGCTCCATAGTCACATACACAGCAAAGGAGAGATGTTGTTTACACCTAGTGATGTCAGTGGTATTGAGTGACATCACAGCACAGTGCTAAGGCTCCTGGGCCTGGACACAGCAGCGGCTGCAATATCTCAACGGAGAATACGTTTATATCTATGTGTGTGTGTGCGCATATATATATATATATATATATATATATTTCTCCGCCGAAATCACTTTTAAACCCATTTCCACCTTTTTTTCCCTTCTCTTCCTCTTACTTTTTTTTCACGTTTTTTTACGTTTTTCTCCTTTTCGCCTCTTTTCTGGGCGTATTATTCTTCTTTTTCTTCTTTTTTTTCGTCTAATGCATACCCCATCAGTGCAGCAATGCTTATTCAATACCGCCAGCAGATGGAGACACTGGGGGATAATTTTCTAAGGATTTATACTGATTTTTCCTGTCTGAATTTGTCGCACAGAAAGTTGCAGGCCAAATATGTGTGACATTTCTGCGACTTTAGCTTCTAGAGCATTTTTACAACATTATACATAGGTGCTGAATACATAAAAAGCGACTGTTCAGCGACAGACAAGTCGCATCGGCTGAAAGTAGGCCAGAATGTCAGTCCATGTTGGAGCAGGTTTAGATACAGTCTAAAGCATAGATCTCAAAGTCTGTGCACAGAATTTAGCAAGGGCCTCGCACCTTCTGATGCATCAGGTAGGTGCACAATAGCATAGCCTAACCCTCTGTACTTTGGTCTATATTGATGCGGGACATAGACAGCCAGCTGATGACCAATCCATTAGTGCAATGGATGGCTGGAAGCATTTGTCTTTGCCTTTGCAATACCACAGAAGCAATGCATGGTCAATGTACAGCAATGACACACCTGTGTGAACAGCCAGGAGCCCCCCCCCCCCCCCCCATGTTATGTTACATAGTTACATAGTTAGTACGGTCGAAAAAAGACATATGTCCATCACGTTCAACCAGGGAATTAAGGGGTAGGGGTGTGGCGCGATATTGGGGAAGGGATGAGATTTTATATTTCTTCATAAGCATTAATCTTATTTTGTCAATTAGGAACATTCAGCACCCACCCGCTATCAAGGCAGCTGCCTATCATGTCATGCCCTACCTGCACAGGTGTGCTGGCTACTCAAATGATCCAATTAAGGAGGCCATTTAGTCAGCAGCAGCAGAAGTCCTGTGCCTGGACGCTCCAACAGGGGCCAGACACAAGCAGAAGCAGAAGCAGCAGAAGCAGCAGCAGCACCACCTTTTGTTTTTTGGCTGCAGCAGCAGCAAGGCCCACAGGGCTGGCTAGCTGGCTAGCCAGCAAGCAGGTAGCAATGAAAGTAGGAATCTTTCTTTTTAACCCTGTAAGGGGGTGGTGCACTGTACCCGAAGATACTGCCATATCGGGTCAATGCATAGGGCGACGGAAGCAAGCTTCGAAATCGGCCCCCGTTCTCAAAAATCCATTTAATATATGGTCCCCAGATAGGGGACGTATCAGATATTAAACTGATAAGAACAGATTTTAACTTGGCTACCCCTGAGGGGTATCTTTTTATTTAGAATTCATAACATTTTACAAAGTGCATTACGATTTATAAATATAATTTTTTTTCAATAAAAACAAATTTTGATAATAAAATCACATATAACAATAAAAGTTCACATAAATACAATCATAATACACTTAAAATGGGCACTTGGTGGCTTTACAAAAGGGCGTTCCATTCATTAAAATACCATTTTCTAGCTAATAAAGGATAATATTTCTTGTCTAATAAAAAGTACTGGTACATATCACTAAAACAAAGAGCTAAAACATCATTCACAGATAAAATCTCATGTTTAAAAAGTAAAATGTTTCTGGCATTCCATAGAGCTGCTTTAACACAGTTTATGATCTTCCATGCCATTGTCTCTTGAGTCCGTATTGGGCATTCCAGACATCCATAAAAAACAGCTGCAGAGTTTAAGTCCTTTATTTCTGTTATCTTCTTCACCAGAGGGAGTATTTTAGTCCATATCCTTTTTGCATAAAAACAAGTCCAGAAAAGGTGGTACACGGTCTCGGGTTCCTGGCAGCCCTCCCTCGGGCATACTGCAGTGTTTGGCCATCCTTCTTCGGTGCTGGAATGCCCGGCATGGAAGACACTCGTGTATGCAGCTCCAGGCCAGATCTTTCTGTGAATTAAAAAGATAAATCATATTTGCCATCTTCCATATTTTCCTGCATTTCTCTTCATTAAAATTATTCACAGGGGCAATAAAACCACTTTCTTTAATATATTTTAACATTTTTTTGCTATTAGTTACTTCATTAATACTTTTTCCGTTAAAGTTGTACAAGTTGAAAATTTTCTCTAAAATCTTGTATTGTTGGGGAAGATTAAAAGCATAAGGACAGCTTAAAACAGTTTTAAACCACCCATTCCTCCTCATAAAAAAACCTGTATTAAAACGGATAAAATATGACCAGTAACTATCCTTAAAAAGTGTGCTAACACACATGCTAAAAAACTTGGTAAAAAGGAACGCCCTGATGTCGGGGAAGTCCTTTCCACCCATACCTTTTGGCATCATGACGATCTCTCTTCTCAATTTTTCACTCTTGGAGCTCCATAAAAAGGTAAAACATGCTTTAATAATTTTATTTAAAATCATTTCGGGGGGTGGAAAGACCATGCCAAGATACAATAAAATGGGTAAAATCACCATCTTTGTAACTAAAACCTTCCCCTCCATCGTTAGCTTTCTCATGTTCCACATACAAATTTTTGTGTTTATTTTTTGAGCCACCAAGTCCCAGCTATTAAAACCATTGTTTGACTCACTGAAGGAGACACCTAAAATCTGCACAGACTCAGACACAGGAATGGGTAAATCCCTTAAAAACAGTCCTCCTATATTTAAAACACTGCTTTTATTAAAATTTACCTTAAAACCGGAGGCACAACAAAAAAATTCAACTTGCTTTAGGGCTTTTTGAAGCGATGGGGTGTCCCTTCCAAGCACTGCCACATCGTCCATGTACCCCACTACTTTAGCCTCTAGTCCCCCTCCTCCCGGCAGGGGGACCCCTCTTATTTGCTTATCTCTCCTCAAGGTGCATAGTAGAGGCTCAAGCGCACATATGAAAAGTAGTGGGGACAAAGGACACCCCTGCTTCACTCCGGAATTTAAAATCACATCCTGTGTCTTAAAACCGTTAACTAAAATCTTGCTTGTGCAGTTTTTATAAAAGGCCTTAAGAGACAATAAAAAGCCTTCAGGTATACCCATTTTCTCTAAAACCTTAAAAAGATAAAAATGTGACACTCTGTCAAAAGCCTTCTCGAAGTCTAAGGATAAAATGGCTAGTTTTCCGTTTCTAGACTTTGTGTCACTAATCACATCTTTTAAAAGGTTAAGATTTTCCCATATGCTCCTCCCAGGCACCCCACAGACCTGATTTGAATGGATTATTTTCTCTATTACACTTTTTAATCTATTTGCGCACAGTTTTGCCATCACTTTGTAGTCACAGTTGAGGAGGGTGATTGGTCTCCAGTTCTTTAGATCTGACCGGTCTCCCTTTTTGAACAGCAGGGAGACATCACCCTTCCTCCATGAACCTGGGAGGGCTTTTGTTTTAAATACTTCTGTAAAAAGGGAAAAAAGGTCATCTTTTAAAACACCATAAAAAATGACATAAAACTCAATGGGTATACCGTCAGGACCAGGCACCTTACCGGATTTAAAACTCCTGATCGTCTCTAAAACTTCCTGTTCCGAGATTTCCCTCTGTAAAAGAGACTGGGACACAGGGTCTAAAACATTGGTAATCTCCTTCAATGAGTCATTCATAAAATCAATATCAATATTTTTTGTATTAAAAAGATCCGCATAAAATGAATGTACCCTTTTTAAAATACCCTGTACATCTTTTTCTCCTTGTATATTATCAATTAAAACCTTTTTATCCGTTACTTTCTTAAAAAAGTACCTGGAGCAGGTCTCGTTCTCTTCAAGGTGCTTTATTTTGGATCTGAAAATTATCTCTTTTCCCTTCTGCTCCAGGCACTGTTTTATTTCTTTTTTTAAGTCAGTAATTTCTCTATAAACCTCTATACCATTGTCTCTGAATTTGTACAGGGTTTGCAGACGGGTATTTAGAAGGGAGTAAAACTCACGCTTCTCTTTAGCTCTAGAGATCCCTACTCTAATAAAAAACTCTTTTATTTTTATTTTCATTTTCTCCCACCATATACTGATGGGAGTGTTAGGATCTCTTACCCGTCTGCAGTCCTTGTAGAAGTTGATAAAATCGGATAAAACCTGCGGATCTTCTAAAAGGGATACATTCATCTTCCAGGCATTCCTCCCAGTCTTTTTTCTAAAATCACTCTTCACCTTAAAAGATAAAAGTTTGTGATCAGAAAAAACATTGGTTAAAACATCACACTTAAAAGGCAGTACTTGATAAGAACAGAAGATAAAATCGATCCTGGAGCTGCAGTTTGCGTTGCTCCAGGTCACACCGTCTCTTTCTGGTAAAATACTATTGCATTTCTTAAAAACATCAGTAAGTCTAAAATCAATAATCATATTTTTTAACATAGAAGATGTTTTATCATAGTTTCTACTTACTGAATTGGTAAAACGGTGCTCCCCCCTTAAAATACAATTAAAATCACCTGCTAAAATAAGAGGTTCAGAATCATTGATAAAAAGGGGTAAAATCTCTAACATCCGTGCTCTATCATTTTTATTGGGTGAACCATAAAAATTTAAAAACTGCCATTTAATACCATCAATAAAAGCTTTAACCAATAAAATTCTGCCTGGTAAAATCTCATGAATAAAATCAATAAAAGCATTTCCTTTAAAAAGTATGGCGACCCCTGCTGATCTGGATTCGTTAGATCCAGACCAGACTGATGGACCGTGTACCCAATCTTTTTTATACTTTTCATAATTTAAACTATGCGGGATGCCGCACTCCTGCAGGAAAACCACAGAAGCAGCAAAAATAGACAAGTAGTTAAAAAGGGCAACCCGTTTCGCTCGTGAACTTATACTTCTTACATTCATAGACAATCCGGACAACTCAGCCATTGGAGATGTAAAAAAAAGGGAGGCTCAGATAACAAACTAAAAACCAGATTGCGCACTGGAGCTCTCGTTACCCCCCACCTCTGACTCTACCGTACACATAGAGGAAGCCGGAGAGGAACCACCATCGCTCGAGCAGCCCCCCTCTTCCAAGACCACAGGTGTATAGACGGAGTACATTGGTAAGAACAGCTTCTGGGCTCCATTCTCTTTTTCGGCGTCCACCTCTTGCCCCTCCATAGGGGTCGGGTGCGTACTTAGGTCCGTTTCCGGGACCTCGGAGATGGTCACCCCTGAAACCTCCTCCTGGCTGGGAGGAGGAGGGGTATCCACCGCTGGGACCTGTGGAGGAGCTTCACTTGGAGCCCCCGTCACGACAGGAACTTCCATCTGCTCCTCCTGGACCACCTCCGAGTCCGGACGCCCTTTGGAGCCCCTTCGTCTTTTCACCTTTGCTACTCCGTCCGGGTTTTCACACTCAGGGGGACCCCGAGCAGGAGGACCTTCCGGGGTGGAATCGGGCACCTCTCGCTCTTCCACCTTCTCTGAGGTATCTGCCCGATCCCCTCTCGCATTTCTCTTCCCCGGCCTCCTCTCATTTGGGGTCCCCCTTTCCACCTGTGCCTCTTTCTCCTGGGGTTCTTTTGGGGGGGCCGTGGTCTCCATCTCACAGCTTACCTCTTCTTGTGGGGGGTGCTCCTCCTCTCTGGCTTTTCCCCAGGCTGGTCTCCGGACGTCTCTCTTGGGTTGCCCTTGCTGTTCTGTGGTTTTTTTTGGTCTGTGGGGACAGAAAGCATACACGTGACCAAAGTGACGGCAAAAATTACATCTCAAACCCTTATCACATTTTTCTGTTTCATGTTGCATGCTTCCACATTTCTTACAGGAACTTTCACAATTTTCCTTTATGTGCCCATAACGTTGGCACCTTCTGCAGAAGTTTGGCATTCCCGCAAAAAAGAGGTCGCCACACACATTGTTTAATTTAAAACGAGCAGGCGGTAATAGTATCCCCCCTGGGAGGGTGGGGTCTTTGTTGCACGTGACTTGATATCGCCATTTTGAGGTCCAGACACCACAGTCGTTCATGATTTTTCCTCTGAACTCCACCTTTTTAAAGTAGGCTGCCAGGAACCCATCGATCTCTCTCTGATTTACAAAAGGGGAGTACATCTTCACGACAATCAACTTGGTTTCATCTAGGACGTGCTCGACAATTTGGATACCCTTAAGCCTCGGATCATCTTGCTTTGGAATTTTCATTACTGCATCTAAGAATACGCCTTCCCCTATGAAAGTGCAGTCGTAGATCCTCCGCTTAGGGTAATCCTGGATGGCCAAAATCTCTCGCTTACGAACATTAAGAATCTTGTCGAGCACGTCCTCTATCACGAACCTCATGCCACGTGCATCCGCCGCATCACCTGTGAGAATGACCCGCACAGTGTGTTTAATCCGGGCATAAGCCGGTACCGAACCAGGATCTAGATCTTCATCCATGGTTCATTCGTGTTTTGGTCTGGTTCTCTCCGCTCCAACCAACCAGCCAATTCGCTCAAACCTCTCTCCACCCGAAGGCTTTGAGAGGCGATCGCAACCCGTTACCCTGGGACTAAGCCCTCTCCCCAATAGCAACAAGTGGGTGAAGCCCAGGCAATAAACCTGGGCGATCCCACAAGGCCGAGGAGAGGGGTACCCGAGTACCTTCTGACCAGATCTCCTGTATTACTACACTTGATCTTAGCCAAAAGGCCGAGAAGCGATAACCGTGAAAGGGGCGGGCCCAACAAGGTCCCCTTCATGGGCACTATCACTGCTTGCTGTCAGGGAGGCTGCCAGACAATTTTCCATGCACACTCTGGGCTGGGGGGCAGTCAACCACCAGTACACACAGCAGAACCTAAACCCATACCATTATTGCTAAGCAGCAAGACAGGGGCCCATTGCACTCCCACGGGGCCTTTTTAAATGCAATCCATAACCCGGATTTGCCAGGAACCCTTCTTACTCCTCCTACTTGCATGTGACACTGGGCTTAGGATCTGCATAGGAAACACACACACAAGCACACACCTACCTTTGTTGCCTGCAGATGCCTCCTTGGCTGTCCCCAAACGGTATCAAACCAACACCCACGGGAAGCTGTAAGCATAGAGGACATGCCTGCACCCCATTGGACTTACCTGTGTGGGTTAAATCCGGGTTATTTGACAACCTATGGCGGTGATGGTTCTGCTCAGGCAGAGCAGTGCTGATGCTCCTCATAAAGCTGTCGCTGCTGTGAAGGTTCTAGGTGACATCACAAATCCCTTTGGTTACATACACAACAAAGCTGGGTTGTTGTTGTTTACACTCTGCAAGGCCTGTGGAAGTGAGTGACATCATAGCACTGTAGTTCTGAGGGTTCAAGATGGATGCAACAATCTCCTGTTGCTTCTATGAAGGCCGTAATAGACGACATCACCAAACAGCTCCATAGTCACATACACAGCAAAGGAGAGATGTTGTTTACACCTAGTGATGTCAGTGGTATTGAGTGACATCACAGCACAGTGCTAAGGCTCCTGGGCCTGGACACAGCAGCGGCTGCAATATCTCAACGGAGAATACGTTTATATCTATGTGTGTGTGTGCGCATATATATATATATATATATATATATATATATATATATATTTCTCCGCCGAAATCACTTTTAAACCCATTTCCACCTTTTTTTCCCTTCTCTTCCTCTTACTTTTTTTTCACGTTTTTTTACGTTTTTCTCCTTTTCGCCTCTTTTCTGGGCGTATTATTCTTCTTTTTCTTCTTTTTTTCGTCTAATGCATACCCCATCAGTGCAGCAATGCTTATTCAATACCGCCAGCAGATGGAGACACTGGGGGATAATTTTCTAAGGATTTATACTGATTTTTCCTGTCTGAATTTGTCGCACAGAAAGTTGCAGGCCAAATATGTGTGACATTTCTGCGACTTTAGCTTCTAGAGCATTTTTACAACATTATACATAGGTGCTGAATACATAAAAAGCGACTGTTCAGCGACAGACAAGTCGCATCGGCTGAAAGTAGGCCAGAATGTCAGTCCATGTTGGAGCAGGTTTAGATACAGTCTAAAGCATAGATCTCAAAGTCTGTGCACAGAATTTAGCAAGGGCCTCGCACCTTCTGATGCATCAGGTAGGTGCACAATAGCATAGCCTAACCCTCTGTACTTTGGTCTATATTGATGCGGGACATAGACAGCCAGCTGATGACCAATCCATTAGTGCAATGGATGGCTGGAAGCATTTGTCTTTGCCTTTGCAATACCACAGAAGCAATGCATGGTCAATGTACAGCAATGACACACCTGTGTGAACAGCCAGGAGACCCCCCCCCCCCCCCCATGTTATGTTACATAGTTACATAGTTAGTACGGTCGAAAAAAGACATATGTCCATCACGTTCAACCAGGGAATTAAGGGGTAGGGGTGTGGCGCGATATTGGGGAAGGGATGAGATTTTATATTTCTTCATAAGCATTAATCTTATTTTGTCAATTAGGAACATTCAGCACCCACCCGCTATCAAGGCAGCTGCCTATCATGTCATGCCCTACCTGCACAGGTGTGCTGGCTACTCAAATGATCCAATTAAGGAGGCCATTTAGTCAGCAGCAGCAGAAGTCCTGTGCCTGGACGCTCCAACAGGGGCCAGACACAAGCAGAAGCAGAAGCAGCAGAAGCAGCAGCAGCACCACCTTTTGTTTTTTGGCTGCAGCAGCAGCAAGGCCCACAGGGCTGGCTAGCTGGCTAGCCAGCAAGCAGGTAGCAATGAAAGTAGGAATCTTTCTTTTTAACCCTGTAAGGGGGTGGTGCACTGTACCCGAAGATACTGCCATATCGGGTCAATGCATAGGGCGACGGAAGCAAGCTTCGAAATCGGCCCCCGTTCTCAAAAATCCATTTAATATATGGTCCCCAGATAGGGGACGTATCAGATATTAAACTGATAAGAACAGATACTACACTTGATCTTAGCCAAAAGGCCGAGAAGCGATAACCGTGAAAGGGGCGGGCCCAACAAGGTCCCCTTCATGGGCACTATCACTGCTTGCTGTCAGGGAGGCTGCCAGACAATTTTCCATGCACACTCTGGGCTGGGGGGCAGTCAACCACCAGTACACACAGCAGAACCTAAACCCATACCATTATTGCTAAGCAGCAAGACAGGGGCCCATTGCACTCCCACGGGGCCTTTTTAAATGCAATCCATAACCCGGAATTTGCCAGGAACCCTTCTTACTCCTCCTACTTGCATGTGACACTGGGCTTAGGATCTGCATAGGAAACACACACACAAGCACACACCTACCTTTGTTGCCTGCAGATGCCTCCTTGGCTGTCCCCAAACGGTATCAAACCAACACCCACGGGAAGCTGTAAGCATAGAGGACATGCCTGCACCCCATTGGACTTACCTGTGTGGGTTAAATCCGGGTTATTTGACAACCTATGGCGGTGATGGTTCTGCTCAGGCAGAGCAGTGCTGATGCTCCTCATAAAGCTGTCGCTGCTGTGAAGGTTCTAGGTGACATCACAAATCCCTTTGGTTACATACACAACAAAGCTGGGTTGTTGTTGTTTACACTCTGCAAGGCCTGTGGAAGTGAGTGACATCATAGCACTGTAGTTCTGAGGGTTCAAGATGGATGCAACAATCTCCTGTTGCTTCTATGAAGGCCGTAATAGACGACATCACCAAACAGCTCCATAGTCACATACACAGCAAAGGAGAGATGTTGTTTACACCTAGTGATGTCAGTGGTATTGAGTGACATCACAGCACAGTGCTAAGGCTCCTGGGCCTGGACACAGCAGCGGCTGCAATATCTCAACGGAGAATACGTTTATATCTATGTGTGTGTGTGCGCATATATATATATATATATATATATATATATATATATATATATTTCTCCGCCGAAATCACTTTTAAACCCATTTCCACCTTTTTTTCCCTTCTCTTCCTCTTACTTTTTTTTCACGTTTTTTTACGTTTTTCTCCTTTTCGCCTCTTTTCTGGGCGTATTATTCTTCTTTTTCTTCTTTTTTTTCGTCTAATGCATACCCCATCAGTGCAGCAATGCTTATTCAATACCGCCAGCAGATGGAGACACTGGGGGATAATTTTCTAAGGATTTATACTGATTTTTCCTGTCTGAATTTGTCGCACAGAAAGTTGCAGGCCAAATATGTGTGACATTTCTGCGACTTTAGCTTCTAGAGCATTTTTACAACATTATACATAGGTGCTGAATACATAAAAAGCGACTGTTCAGCGACAGACAAGTCGCATCGGCTGAAAGTAGGCCAGAATGTCAGTCCATGTTGGAGCAGGTTTAGATACAGTCTAAAGCATAGATCTCAAAGTCTGTGCACAGAATTTAGCAAGGGCCTCGCACCTTCTGATGCATCAGGTAGGTGCACAATAGCATAGCCTAACCCTCTGTACTTTGGTCTATATTGATGCGGGACATAGACAGCCAGCTGATGACCAATCCATTAGTGCAATGGATGGCTGGAAGCATTTGTCTTTGCCTTTGCAATACCACAGAAGCAATGCATGGTCAATGTACAGCAATGACACACCTGTGTGAACAGCCAGGAGACCCCCCCCCCCCCCCCCATGTTATGTTACATAGTTACATAGTTAGTACGGTCGAAAAAAGACATATGTCCATCACGTTCAACCAGGGAATTAAGGGGTAGGGGTGTGGCGCGATATTGGGGAAGGGATGAGATTTTATATTTCTTCATAAGCATTAATCTTATTTTGTCAATTAGGAACATTCAGCACCCACCCGCTATCAAGGCAGCTGCCTATCATGTCATGCCCTACCTGCACAGGTGTGCTGGCTACTCAAATGATCCAATTAAGGAGGCCATTTAGTCAGCAGTAGCAGAAGTCCTGTGCCTGGACGCTCCAACAGGGGCCAGACACAAGCAGAAGCAGAAGCAGCAGAAGCAGCAGCAGCACCACCTTTTGTTTTTTGGCTGCAGCAGCAGCAAGGCCCACAGGGCTGGCTAGCTGGCTAGCCAGCAAGCAGGTAGCAATGAAAGTAGGAATCTTTCTTTTTAACCCTGTAAGGGGGTGGTGCACTGTACCCGAAGATACTGCCATATCGGGTCAATGCATAGGGCGACGGAAGCAAGCTTCGAAATCGGCCCCCGTTCTCAAAAATCCATTTAATATATGGTCCCCAGATAGGGGACGTATCAGATATTAAACTGATAAGAACAGATACTACACTTGATCTTAGCCAAAAGGCCGAGAAGCGATAACCGTGAAAGGGGCGGGCCCAACAAGGTCCCCTTCATGGGCACTATCACTGCTTGCTGTCAGGGAGGCTGCCAGACAATTTTCCATGCACACTCTGGGCTGGGGGGCAGTCAACCACCAGTACACACAGCAGAACCTAAACCCATACCATTATTGCTAAGCAGCAAGACAGGGGCCCATTGCACTCCCACGGGGCCTTTTTAAATGCAATCCATAACCCGGATTTGCCAGGAACCCTTCTTACTCCTCCTACTTGCATGTGACACTGGGCTTAGGATCTGCATAGGAAACACACACACAAGCACACACCTACCTTTGTTGCCTGCAGATGCCTCCTTGGCTGTCCCCAAACGGTATCAAACCAACACCCACGGGAAGCTGTAAGCATAGAGGACATGCCTGCACCCCATTGGACTTACCTGTGTGGGTTAAATCCGGGTTATTTGACAACCTATGGCGGTGATGGTTCTGCTCAGGCAGAGCAGTGCTGATGCTCCTCATAAAGCTGTCGCTGCTGTGAAGGTTCTAGGTGACATCACAAATCCCTTTGGTTACATACACAACAAAGCTGGGTTGTTGTTGTTTACACTCTGCAAGGCCTGTGGAAGTGAGTGACATCATAGCACTGTAGTTCTGAGGGTTCAAGATGGATGCAACAATCTCCTGTTGCTTCTATGAAGGCCGTAATAGACGACATCACCAAACAGCTCCATAGTCACATACACAGCAAAGGAGAGATGTTGTTTACACCTAGTGATGTCAGTGGTATTGAGTGACATCACAGCACAGTGCTAAGGCTCCTGGGCCTGGACACAGCAGCGGCTGCAATATCTCAACGGAGAATACGTTTATATCTATGTGTGTGTGTGCGCATATATATATATATATATATATATATATATATATTTCTCCGCCGAAATCACTTTTAAACCCATTTCCACCTTTTTTTCCCTTCTCTTCCTCTTACTTTTTTTTCACGTTTTTTTACGTTTTTCTCCTTTTCGCCTCTTTTCTGGGCGTATTATTCTTCTTTTTCTTCTTTTTTTTCGTCTAATGCATACCCCATCAGTGCAGCAATGCTTATTCAATACCGCCAGCAGATGGAGACACTGGGGGATAATTTTCTAAGGATTTATACTGATTTTTCCTGTCTGAATTTGTCGCACAGAAAGTTGCAGGCCAAATATGTGTGACATTTCTGCGACTTTAGCTTCTAGAGCATTTTTACAACATTATACATAGGTGCTGAATACATAAAAAGCGACTGTTCAGCGACAGACAAGTCGCATCGGCTGAAAGTAGGCCAGAATGTCAGTCCATGTTGGAGCAGGTTTAGATACAGTCTAAAGCATAGATCTCAAAGTCTGTGCACAGAATTTAGCAAGGGCCTCGCACCTTCTGATGCATCAGGTAGGTGCACAATAGCATAGCCTAACCCTCTGTACTTTGGTCTATATTGATGCGGGACATAGACAGCCAGCTGATGACCAATCCATTAGTGCAATGGATGGCTGGAAGCATTTGTCTTTGCCTTTGCAATACCACAGAAGCAATGCATGGTCAATGTACAGCAATGACACACCTGTGTGAACAGCCAGGAGACCCCCCCCCCCCCCCATGTTATGTTACATAGTTACATAGTTAGTACGGTCGAAAAAAGACATATGTCCATCACGTTCAACCAGGGAATTAAGGGGTAGGGGTGTGGCGCGATATTGGGGAAGGGATGAGATTTTATATTTCTTCATAAGCATTAATCTTATTTTGTCAATTAGGAACATTCAGCACCCACCCGCTATCAAGGCAGCTGCCTATCATGTCATGCCCTACCTGCACAGGTGTGCTGGCTACTCAAATGATCCAATTAAGGAGGCCATTTAGTCAGCAGCAGCAGAAGTCCTGTGCCTGGACGCTCCAACAGGGGCCAGACACAAGCAGAAGCAGAAGCAGCAGAAGCAGCAGCAGCACCACCTTTTGTTTTTTGGCTGCAGCAGCAGCAAGGCCCACAGGGCTGGCTAGCTGGCTAGCCAGCAAGCAGGTAGCAATGAAAGTAGGAATCTTTCTTTTTAACCCTGTAAGGGGGTGGTGCACTGTACCCGAAGATACTGCCATATCGGGTCAATGCATAGGGCGACGGAAGCAAGCTTCGAAATCGGCCCCCGTTCTCAAAAATCCATTTAATATATGGTCCCCAGATAGGGGACGTATCAGATATTAAACTGATAAGAACAGATACTACACTTGATCTTAGCCAAAAGGCCGAGAAGCGATAACCATGAAAGGGGCGGGCCCAACAAGGTCCCCTTCATGGGCACTATCACTGCTTGCTGTCAGGGAGGCTGCCAGACAATTTTCCATGCACACTCTGGGCTGGGGGGCAGTCAACCACCAGTACACACAGCAGAACCTAAACCCATACCATTATTGCTAAGCAGCAAGACAGGGGCCCATTGCACTCCCACGGGGCCTTTTTAAATGCAATCCATAACCCGGATTTGCCAGGAACCCTTCTTACTCCTCCTACTTGCATGTGACACTGGGCTTAGGATCTGCATAGGAAACACACACACAAGCACACACCTACCTTTGTTGCCTGCAGATGCCTCCTTGGCTGTCCCCAAACGGTATCAAACCAACACCCACGGGAAGCTGTAAGCATAGAGGACATGCCTGCACCCCATTGGACTTACCTGTGTGGGTTAAATCCGGGTTATTTGACAACCTATGGCGGTGATGGTTCTGCTCAGGCAGAGCAGTGCTGATGCTCCTCATAAAGCTGTCGCTGCTGTGAAGGTTCTAGGTGACATCACAAATCCCTTTGGTTACATACACAACAAAGCTGGGTTGTTGTTGTTTACACTCTGCAAGGCCTGTGGAAGTGAGTGACATCATAGCACTGTAGTTCTGAGGGTTCAAGATGGATGCAACAATCTCCTGTTGCTTCTATGAAGGCCGTAATAGACGACATCACCAAACAGCTCCATAGTCACATACACAGCAAAGGAGAGATGTTGTTTACACCTAGTGATGTCAGTGGTATTGAGTGACATCACAGCACAGTGCTAAGGCTCCTGGGCCTGGACACAGCAGCGGCTGCAATATCTCAACGGAGAATACGTTTATATCTATGTGTGTGTGTGCGCATATATATATATATATATATATATATATATATATATATATATATATCTCCGCCGAAATCACTTTTAAACCCATTTCCACCTTTTTTTCCCTTCTCTTCCTCTTACTTTTTTTTCACTTTTTTTACGTTTTTCTCCTTTTCGCCTCTTTTCTGGGCGTATTATTCTTCTTTTTCTTCTTTTTTTTCGTCTAATGCATACCCCATCAGTGCAGCAATGCTTATTCAATACCGCCAGCAGATGGAGACACTGGGGGATAATTTTCTAAGGATTTATACTGATTTTTCCTGTCTGAATTTGTCGCACAGAAAGTTGCAGGCCAAATATGTGTGACATTTCTGCGACTTTAGCTTCTAGAGCATTTTTACAACATTATACATAGGTGCTGAATACATAAAAAGCGACTGTTCAGCGACAGACAAGTCGCATCGGCTGAAAGTAGGCCAGAATGTCAGTCCATGTTGGAGCAGGTTTAGATACAGTCTAAAGCATAGATCTCAAAGTCTGTGCACAGAATTTAGCAAGGGCCTCGCACCTTCTGATGCATCAGGTAGGTGCACAATAGCATAGCCTAACCCTCTGTACTTTGGTCTATATTGATGCGGGACATAGACAGCCAGCTGATGACCAATCCATTAGTGCAATGGATGGCTGGAAGCATTTGTCTTTGCCTTTGCAATACCACAGAAGCAATGCATGGTCAATGTACAGCAATGACACACCTGTGTGAACAGCCAGGAGACCCCCCCCCCCCCCCCCCATGTTATGTTACATAGTTACATAGTTAGTACGGTCGAAAAAAGACATATGTCCATCACGTTCAACCAGGGAATTAAGGGGTAGGGGTGTGGCGCGATATTGGGGAAGGGATGAGATTTTATATTTCTTCATAAGCATTAATCTTATTTTGTCAATTAGGAACATTCAGCACCCACCCGCTATCAAGGCAGCTGCCTATCATGTCATGCCCTACCTGCACAGGTGTGCTGGCTACTCAAATGATCCAATTAAGGAGGCCATTTAGTCAGCAGCAGCAGAAGTCCTGTGCCTGGACGCTCCAACAGGGGCCAGACACAAGCAGAAGCAGAAGCAGCAGAAGCAGCAGCAGCACCACCTTTTGTTTTTTGGCTGCAGCAGCAGCAAGGCCCACAGGGCTGGCTAGCTGGCTAGCCAGCAAGCAGGTAGCAATGAAAGTAGGAATCTTTCTTTTTAACCCTGTAAGGGGGTGGTGCACTGTACCCGAAGATACTGCCATATCGGGTCAATGCATAGGGCGACGGAAGCAAGCTTCGAAATCGGCCCCCGTTCTCAAAAATCCATTTAATATATGGTCCCCAGATAGGGGACGTATCAGATATTAAACTGATAAGAACAGATACTACACTTGATCTTAGCCAAAAGGCCGAGAAGCGATAACCGTGAAAGGGGCGGGCCCAACAAGGTCCCCTTCATGACTATCACTGCTTGCTGTCAGGGAGGCTGCCAGACAATTTTCCATGCACACTCTGGGCTGGGGGGCAGTCAACCACCAGTACACACAGCAGAACCTAAACCCATACCATTATTGCTAAGCAGCAAGACAGGGGCCCATTGCACTCCCACGGGGCCTTTTTAAATGCAATCCATAACCCGGATTTGCCAGGAACCCTTCTTACTCCTCCTACTTGCATGTGACACTGGGCTTAGGATCTGCATAGGAAACACACACACAAGCACACACCTACCTTTGTTGCCTGCAGATGCCTCCTTGGCTGTCCCCAAACGGTATCAAACCAACACCCACGGGAAGCTGTAAGCATAGAGGACATGCCTGCACCCCATTGGACTTACCTGTGTGGGTTAAATCCGGGTTATTTGACAACCTATGGCGGTGATGGTTCTGCTCAGGCAGAGCAGTGCTGATGCTCCTCATAAAGCTGTCGCTGCTGTGAAGGTTCTAGGTGACATCACAAATCCCTTTGGTTACATACACAACAAAGCTGGGTTGTTGTTGTTTACACTCTGCAAGGCCTGTGGAAGTGAGTGACATCATAGCACTGTAGTTCTGAGGGTTCAAGATGGATGCAACAATCTCCTGTTGCTTCTATGAAGGCCGTAATAGACGACATCACCAAACAGCTCCATAGTCACATACACAGCAAAGGAGAGATGTTGTTTACACCTAGTGATGTCAGTGGTATTGAGTGACATCACAGCACAGTGCTAAGGCTCCTGGGCCTGGACACAGCAGCGGCTGCAATATCTCAACGGAGAATACGTTTATATCTATGTGTGTGTGTGCGCATATATATATATATATATATATATATATATATATATATATATATATAGAGAAGTAAAGATGATGCAGCACTCCACAATAATGCATAAGGTGGTGTTTATTCCAGCATGTGCAAAGACAACGTTTCACCAGTCTCTCACTGGCTTTCTCAAGTAACTGATAGTGACATAGGTGGGTATAAATAGACCTCCCATTCGGTCATGTGACATAATTAGCAAAACAATTTACATAAGTAAACCAGGTGCATACAAAATCACAGTGAATATCTTGAACATTACATAACGTATAAAGTATCAAAGTGTATATACATGTAATACAGTGATCAGAGATTAGATACTGATCATATAAAGTGTGAAAATAACATAAGTATACATGCAGGGGCGTGTAGACGTGAAATGCTTCCGGTTTCCTCGCCATGATGCCTGTGTTGCAGAGACGCCGATCCAGCGTGATACTGAAGAGATTCGCGGCTGTTAGCAACGCTTCCGGGTTGAGAGGAGGTAGCGGCGTCTAAATGACGTCATTGCTACCATGGAAACCTCTCTCCGTCATTAGCGCATGCGTAATGGGCCTGTGGAATGTAGAGAATGAGCTGCTCATGCGTACTGTGAGTCGCGTCCTTGGCAACCAGTGCGTCCGTACCTTGGCGACCTTGCAACTGGGACTACTCAGCAGCTTCAGAGGTAGTGAGCGATGAGCGTATCCATGCGGGGCTTTTTCTGAGGTGAGTAATTGGTAAGTCTATTCACCATTCGTGGGTGTTGTTGTGAGGAAGAGAATGTGAAATCCCCATAGGGAAAAAAAGAGAGTGGGGGGACCTGTTCCGTCTGTCGTTGTCCTTGGCAACAGGTATCCACACAGAGGCATAAAGAAAAAAAGGAGAGGAGTGGGCATCCCTTATTTATGAGCACACGCAAGTCTCCTAGATAGGATAGACATCTTGGCATATTTGTCCTGTCGGTGTGTTTGAACCGACCACAGGTCCTGTCAACCATCATATTTCGTTGAGCTGTCGGTGTATGTGAACCGATCCCATGCTCCAGATCACTGTGCGTGTATCGGTACCAACTGTGCGCTCTAGGTAGTAAAACTGAGAAAAGAGAAGAATGTGAATGCCATGTTGTATAGGATCACATTAGAGGCTCCCACATACACAGAAGGTCACATATATATCTCACGGACATAGACAACCCTGTCTAGTGTGTATAAGGGATATACGAGGGGGGTGTCAAAGAGAGATGCTCATGGACATGTGCATACTCAGCACCAAGTCGAGTGGCTGCTGTCAGAAAAAAAACCAACCGTAGCCACTGGCCGACCTAGACCCCTCATCCCACACACTATTGCAGACATGTGTCTATATGGGTCCCTCATTCATAAGAGCAGTCATGCCGGAGCTCTGAGGATATGAAGTGTGGTTGGTACGACACAAAACAGTAAAGTAGATGGTACAGGTGTATGAAGGCAAGTGTGCAGAAGGGAATGTTGCCCAAGAAGATTGAGTAGAGAATAGATATAAGAACAATGTTATAAAGGGGAATAAAGTTACCTGGATGAAAATTATCGCATAATGAGAAGAGGAAAGGTGAATGGATAGATTGTATAGTCCAGTATGAAATCCAATGATAAATATGGAGTAAACTCCGAATTGGTGGACGGCATCATGGCAAGTACCCGGTGTGTAAGTGGTCTAAAAACAAAAGAGAGTAGCATAATTAAAATTGATATAATATATGGTAATATATACAAATGGTGTGATACCTATCACTATCACCTACAGCTTGGTGGGGAAGCTGATTGTCAAGGGGCTAGGTCAATCAACGTTTAAGCATTTTAGGAAGCACTGTGAACTCCACATTGAGTCCTTTTGGTTTCAAACAATCGAGGTTGTGTATCCATCTAAGTTCTCTGGTTTTGAGCATGGTTATGCGATCACCGCCCCTCGTTGGTGGGGGGATGTGATCGACCAACATGCCCCTAAGTTCAGATTCCATATGTTTAGCTTCAGTGAAATGTTTGGACACCGGTAAGTCCATACGCTTTTTTCTTATAGAGTATCTGTGTTGGTTTAGGCGGGTTCGGAAATCGTTCTTTGTTTCCCCCACATAAATCAAATTGCAAGGACACCAAAGTATATAGATGACATGATCACTTTCACATGTCAGGTAAAATTTAATGGGATATTCCTTCTTGGTTTGTGGATGTATAAATGTATTGCCCTTATTAATATATTTACAACTAACGCATCTGAGGCATGGAAAACATCCTTTGGATTTGATAGACATATATTTCTGATTCTTTCTAGGACCTGCGATGTCAGCTTTAATCAGGTGGTCCCTAAGGTTCCGTGACCTACGGTAAGACATTAAAGGGGGGATTTGGAATTCTTTTATCTGGGGAAAATTGTTTTTAACAAGGTGCCAGTGTTTTTTTATGGCTCTAGATATCTTATTGGATGTTTCATTATATGTGGAAATAAAGGGTATACGGTTAAGTTGGTCTTTTTTGTGAGATTGAGATTTGCCTAGTCTCCTCTCGGTTTTTACCCTCTGTACATGTTTTGAGATGATGCCCGCTGGGTATCCTCTATCTCTGAAGAGTTTAACCATATGATCTACTGCCGTCTCAAATTTATCCTCTGTGTCTGTAATTCGACTAGCTCTTAAAAGTTGGCTGTAAGGTAATGAAGATATCATGGGTCTGGGGTGTGAAGATTCGAATTTCAGAAGGGTGTTACAATCTGTAGGTTTATAATAAATGTCTGTGGAGAGTCTGTTATTGCGAATGGTCACTTGTGTGTCTAGAAAATTGACGGTGTTGTCGGAAAAAGATAAGGTAAATTGCAAATTGGTGTCAATGTTATTGAGATACTTCTGGAAATTTAGTAATTCCTCTGGTCCCCCTGTCCAGATGATGAAGATATCATCTATGTACCTCCACCACCCCAGTAAGTGACTGGAGTGGTGGGATACATAGACGTACTCCTCCTCAAACTCGGCCATAACAATGTTTGCGTATGTAGGCGCTACGTTGCTGCCCATAGCGGTCCCCCGTTTTTGAATATAGAATTCATCATTGAAGGAGAAATAATTATTCTCCAATACAAATGATAGTAGCTGTAAAATGAAGTCATTTTGCATATTGGTTAATTGGAGTTTTTTTAGAGCATTGCTCACTGCTCTGAAGCCCCTGTCATGTTGAATTGAGGTGTAAAGTGAGACTATATCAAACGAGGCTATAATGGCATCATCTGGTATATGTAATGGTTGAATCACTGATAAAAAGTGCATGGTATCCCTCAAGAAAGATTTTGTACCTGTGGCCAGGGGTCTGAGTACCTTATCCAAAAAAAATTGAAACATGGTTGGATAGTGACCCTCTCCCTGAGACTATTGGTCTGCCGGGAGGGTCTTTCAACCGTTTATGTATTTTGGGGAGTAAGTAAAGTAATGGGGTAACCGGGTGTTCAATAAACAGAAATTCCTTAAGTTTTTTATCTATGATGAGATCATCGGCCGCCTTGTCGAGTATCCCATTCAATTTCCGTAGCATGGATTTTTTAGGGTCATTCTGGAGTAATTCATACACTTCCCTATCACCTAGTTGTCTATGTGCCTCATTAAGGTAAGTACTCCTGTCCATCACCACAATTCCACCACCCTTATCTGCAGGTTTAATGATTAAATTGTGGTTTTGGATCAGTTCTTGCATGGCTATGATTTCTCCATGTGTCATATTGGGGTGTTTGAGTAATGTCTGTTGTTCTTTGATATGCGTAAATTCACGTTTAACACAATCAATAAAAGTAGAAATGACATGTGATTCAATGGGTGGTTGAAACTCACTTTTAGAAGGTAGATCATAATCTTTAAATATAAACCCATGGGTCTTCTGGTTAGGCAATGCCTGTGTACCAGAGGACTCAAATGGGTTTTGGCTAAACCATATTTTCAGTTTTAAACTGCGGATAAAGTTCACAAAATCAAGTTCTAATTGGAACCAATCATTATGTACATTGGGGCAAAAACTGAGACCTTTTGACAATAAAGACAATTGTTGTTCAGTAAGTATAGTAGAGGAGATATTTACCACAGTCTCTGCTTTTTTTGGTGTTACTTCTTCCTTTGTTGTTGAGTTTGCTTGTGCTGTTGGGTACGACCCGACTTCTGTGCTCTGGTTTTTGCGACCTCGTTGGTGTTTGCGCCCTCCTCTTCTTGGCCGCCCCCGACGGGCGGCATATGCACTAAAAAAGGATTCTGCTTGTTTTGTCGGTTATGTCCTTGTTGTTCTTGTCTTACTGTTCCATCTTCTATGTCTGTCTCATTTCTCTTTTGAAATCTTTTGTAAGTAGATACGGTATTTTCCCAAGTATAAACATGTCCATTAGTGTAGTCCTGGCAGTCACGGAACCATTTATGTCTTTTTGTTTCCTCAATCTGTACGCGTTGTTTCTCCAAATATGCTTGTTGTTTGTCAGATAGGTCACGCCATTCCTCCTCTGTGAGGGATGCTTTTAGGGCTATTTCTACCTCGGTTACTTTAGTTTTTAGTGTAGCCATATCACGTTGCAAAAATTCTATGTTCAGAAGTATAAGATCCAGTGAATATTTGTTGGAAATAGCTTCATAACAAGTACGAAAATCTGTGTCATTGGTAAATGCGTTGGTCCTAGGTTGGGCTCTCATGCCTCTCGGAATTCTCCTGGTGCGGTAGTATTCACTTAGGGTAGAAAGATGGAGTTGAACAGTGAGTAGTTTCTTGGTCTCACTTTCGTAGGACCGTTTTAAATCAATTTTGGATGGGTTATGTAAAAAAGAGGTGTTGATTGTCAAACTCCCCAAGATACGATCAGCGTCCACTTTGCTATAGGAAAACACATCTGTGGAATGCGGAGTAGAGATTGTTTCTATATTAGTATCCATCTGTGTATCCATGATGTACCTGGGTGCACGCCTGTCGACCTTCAAACAGCAAAAAGATAAAGGCAGCACCTCAGTTGTCCAGAGTAGGAGAAGAAAATGAAAAAGGAGATGGGGTGCACGCATTCCTAGAACCTGGGTCCACTGGTTCCTCAATCCAGAGAAGTAAAGATGATGCAGCACTCCACAATAATGCATAAGGTGGTGTTTATTCCAGCATGTGCAAAGACAACGTTTCACCAGTCTCTCACTGGCTTTCTCAAGTAACTGATAGTGACATAGGTGGGTATAAATAGACCTCCCATTCGGTCATGTGACATAATTAGCAAAACAATTTACATAAGTAAACCAGGTGCATACAAAATCACAGTGAATATCTTGAACATTACATAACGTATAAAGTATCAAAGTGTATATACATGTAATACAGTGATCAGAGATTAGATACTGATCATATAAAGTGTGAAAATAACAAAAGTATACATGCAGGGGCGTGTAGACGTGAAATGCTTCCGGTTTCCTCGCCATGATGCCTGTGTTGCAGAGACGCCGATCCAGCGTGATACTGAAGAGATTCGCGGCTGTTAGCAACGCTTCCGGGTTGAGAGGAGGTAGCGGCGTCTAAATGACGTCATTGCTACCATGGAAACCTCTCTCCGTCATTAGCGCATGCGTAATGGGCCTGTGGAATGTAGAGAATGAGCTGCTCATGCGTACTGTGAGTCGCGTCCTTGGCAACCAGTGCGTCCGTACCTTGGCGACCTTGCAACTGGGACTACTCAGCAGCTTCAGAGGTAGTGAGCGATGAGCGTATCCATGCGGGGCTTTTTCTGAGGTGAGTAATTGGTAAGTCTATTCACCATTCGTGGGTGTTGTTGTGAGGAAGAGAATGTGAAATCCCCATAGGGAAAAAAAGAGAGTGGGGGGACCTGTTCCGTCTGTCGTTGTCCTTGGCAACAGGTATCCACACAGAGGCATAAAGAAAAAAAGGAGAGGAGTGGGCATCCCTTATTTATGAGCACACGCAAGTCTCCTAGATAGGATAGACATCTTGGCATATTTGTCCTGTCGGTGTGTTTGAACCGACCACAGGTCCTGTCAACCATCATATTTCGTTGAGCTGTCGGTGTATGTGAACCGATCCCATGCTCCAGATCACTGTGCGTGTATCGGTACCAACTGTGCGCTCTAGGTAGTAAAACTGAGAAAAGAGAAGAATGTGAATGCCATGTTGTATAGGATCACATTAGAGGCTCCCACATACACAGAAGGTCACATATATATCTCACGGACATAGACAACCCTGTCTAGTGTGTATAAGGGATATACGAGGGGGGTGTCAAAGAGAGATGCTCATGGACATGTGCATACTCAGCACCAAGTCGAGTGGCTGCTGTCAGAAAAAAAACCAACCGTAGCCACTGGCCGACCTAGACCCCTCATCCCACACACTATTGCAGACATGTGTCTATATGGGTCCCTCATTCATAAGAGCAGTCATGCCGGAGCTCTGAGGATATGAAGTGTGGTTGGTACGACACAAAACAGTAAAGTAGATGGTACAGGTGTATGAAGGCAAGTGTGCAGAAGGGAATGTTGCCCAAGAAGATTGAGTAGAGAATAGATATAAGAACAATGTTATAAAGGGGAATAAAGTTACCTGGATGAAAATTATCGCATAATGAGAAGAGGAAAGGTGAATGGATAGATTGTATAGTCCAGTATGAAATCCAATGATAAATATGGAGTAAACTCCGAATTGGTGGACGGCATCATGGCAAGTACCCGGTGTGTAAGTGGTCTAAAAACAAAAGAGAGTAGCATAATTAAAATTGATATAATATATGGTAATATATACAAATGGTGTGATACCTATCACTATCACCTACAGCTTGGTGGGGAAGCTGATTGTCAAGGGGCTAGGTCAATCAACGTTTAAGCATTTTAGGAAGCACTGTGAACTCCACATTGAGTCCTTTTGGTTTCAAACAATCGAGGTTGTGTATCCATCTAAGTTCTCTGGTTTTGAGCATGGTTATGCGATCACCGCCCCTCGTTGGTGGGGGGATGTGATCGACCAACATGCCCCTAAGTTCAGATTCCATATGTTTAGCTTCAGTGAAATGTTTGGACACCGGTAAGTCCATACGCTTTTTTCTTATAGAGTATCTGTGTTGGTTTAGGCGGGTTCGGAAATCGTTCTTTGTTTCCCCCACATAAATCAAATTGCAAGGACACCAAAGTATATAGATGACATGATCACTTTCACATGTCAGGTAAAATTTAATGGGATATTCCTTCTTGGTTTGTGGATGTATAAATGTATTGCCCTTATTAATATATTTACAACTAACGCATCTGAGGCATGGAAAACACCCCAATATGACACATGGAGAAATCATAGCCATGCAAGAACTGATCCAAAACCACAATTTAATCATTAAACCTGCAGATAAGGGTGGTGGAATTGTGGTGATGGACAGGAGTACTTACCTTAATGAGGCACATAGACAACTAGGTGATAGGGAAGTGTATGAATTACTCCAGAATGACCCTAAAAAATCCATGCTACGGAAATTGAATGGGATACTCGACAAGGCGGCCGATGATCTCATCATAGATAAAAAACTTAAGGAATTTCTGTTTATTGAACACCCGGTTACCCCATTACTTTACTTACTCCCCAAAATACATAAACGGTTGAAAGACCCTCCCGGCAGACCAATAGTCTCAGGGAGAGGGTCACTATCCAACCATGTTTCAATTTTTTTGGATAAGGTACTCAGACCCCTGGCCACAGGTACAAAATCTTTCTTGAGGGATACCATGCACTTTTTATCAGTGATTCAACCATTACATATACCAGATGATGCCATTATAGCCTCGTTTGATATAGTCTCACTTTACACCTCAATTCAACATGACAGGGGCTTCAGAGCAGTGAGCAATGCTCTAAAAAAACTCCAATTAACCAATATGCAAAATGACTTCATTTTACAGCTACTATCATTTGTATTGGAGAATAATTATTTCTCCTTCAATGATGAATTCTATATTCAAAAACGGGGGACCGCTATGGGCAGCAACGTAGCGCCTACATACGCAAACATTGTTATGGCCGAGTTTGAGGAGGAGTACGTCTATGTATCCCACCACTCCAGTCACTTACTGGGGTGGTGGAGGTACATAGATGATATCTTCATCATCTGGACAGGGGGACCAGAGGAATTACTAAATTTCCAGAAGTATCTCAATAACATTGACACCAATTTGCAATTTACCTTATCTTTTTCCGACAACACCGTCAATTTTCTAGACACACAAGTGACCATTCGCAATAACAGACTCTCCACAGACATTTATTATAAACCTACAGATTGTAACACCCTTCTGAAATTCGAATCTTCACACCCCAGACCCATGATATCTTCATTACCTTACAGCCAACTTTTAAGAGCTAGTCGAATTACAGACACAGAGGATAAATTTGAGACGGCAGTAGATCATATGGTTAAACTCTTCAGAGATAGAGGATACCCAGCGGGCATCATCTCAAAACATGTACAGAGGGTAAAAACCGAGAGGAGACTAGGCAAATCTCAATCTCACAAAAAAGACCAACTTAACCGTATACCCTTTATTTCCACATATAATGAAACATCCAATAAGATATCTAGAGCCATAAAAAAACACTGGCACCTTGTTAAAAACAATTTTCCCCAGATAAAAGAATTCCAAATCCCCCCTTTAATGTCTTACCGTAGGTCACGGAACCTTAGGGACCACCTGATTAAAGCTGACATCGCAGGTCCTAGAAAGAATCAGAAATATATGTCTATCAAATCCAAAGGATGTTTTCCATGCCTCAGATGCGTTAGTTGTAAATATATTAATAAGGGCAATACATTTATACATCCACAAACCAAGAAGGAATATCCCATTAAATTTTACCTGACATGTGAAAGTGATCATGTCATCTATATACTTTGGTGTCCTTGCAATTTGATTTATGTGGGGGAAACAAAGAACGATTTCCGAACCCGCCTAAACCAACACAGATACTCTATAAGAAAAAAGCGTATGGACTTACCGGTGTCCAAACATTTCACTGAAGCTAAACATATGGAATCTGAACTTAGGGGCATGTTGGTCGATCACATCCCCCCACCAACGAGGGGCGGTGATCGCATAACCATGCTCAAAACCAGAGAACTTAGATGGATACACAACCTCGATTGTTTGAAACCAAAAGGACTCAATGTGGAGTTCACAGTGCTTCCTAAAATGCTTAAACGTTGATTGACCTAGCCCCTTGACAATCAGCTTCCCCACCAAGCTGTAGGTGATAGTGATAGGTATCACACCATTTGTATATATTACCATATATTATATCAATTTTAATTATGCTACTCTCTTTTGTTTTTAGACCACTTACACACCGGGTACTTGCCATGATGCCGTCCACCAATTCGGAGTTTACTCCATATTTATCATTGGATTTCATACTGGACTATACAATCTATCCATTCACCTTTCCTCTTCTCATTATGCGATAATTTTCATCCAGGTAACTTTATTCCCCTTTATAACATTGTTCTTATATCTATTCTCTACTCAATCTTCTTGGGCAACATTCCCTTCTGCACACTTGCCTTCATACACCTGTACCATCTACTTTACTGTTTTGTGTCGTACCAACCACACTTCATATCCTCAGAGCTCCGGCATGACTGCTCTTATGAATGAGGGACCCATATAGACACATGTCTGCAATAGTGTGTGGGATGAGGGGTCTAGGTCGGCCAGTGGCTACGGTTGGTTTTTTTTCTGACAGCAGCCACTCGACTTGGTGCTGAGTATGCACATGTCCATGAGCATCTCTCTTTGACACCCCCCTCGTATATCCCTTATACACACTAGACAGGGTTGTCTATGTCCGTGAGATATATATGTGACCTTCTGTGTATGTGGGAGCCTCTAATGTGATCCTATACAACATGGCATTCACATTCTTCTCTTTTCTCAGTTTTACTACCTAGAGCGCACAGTTGGTACCGATACACGCACAGTGATCTGGAGCATGGGATCGGTTCACATACACCGACAGCTCAACGAAATATGATGGTTGACAGGACCTGTGGTCGGTTCAAACACACCGACAGGACAAATATGCCAAGATGTCTATCCTATCTAGGAGACTTGCGTGTGCTCATAAATAAGGGATGCCCACTCCTCTCCCTTTTTTTCTTTATGCCTCTGTGTGGATACCTGTTGCCAAGGACAACGACAGACGGAACAGGTCCCCCCACTCTCTTTTTTTCCCTATGGGGATTTCACATTCTCTTCCTCACAACAACACCCACGAATGGTGAATAGACTTACCAATTACTCACCTCAGAAAAAGCCCCGCATGGATACGCTCATCGCTCACTACCTCTGAAGCTGCTGAGTAGTCCCAGTTGCAAGGTCGCCAAGGTACGGACGCACTGGTTGCCAAGGACGCGACTCACAGTACGCATGAGCAGCTCATTCTCTACATTCCACAGGCCCATTACGCATGCGCTAATGACGGAGAGAGGTTTCCATGGTAGCAATGACGTCATTTAGACGCCGCTACCTCCTCTCAACCCGGAAGCGTTGCTAACAGCCGCGAATCTCTTCAGTATCACGCTGGATCGGCGTCTCTGCAACACAGGCATCATGGCGAGGAAACCGGAAGCATTTCACGTCTACACGCCCCTGCATGTATACTTATGTTATTTTCACACTTTATATGATCAGTATCTAATCTCTGATCACTGTATTACATGTATATACACTTTGATACTTTATACGTTATGTAATGTTCAAGATATTCACTGTGATTTTGTATGCACCTGGTTTACTTATGTAAATTGTTTTGCTAATTATGTCACATGACCGAATGGGAGGTCTATTTATACCCACCTATGTCACTATCAGTTACTTGAGAAAGCCAGTGAGAGACTGGTGAAACGTTGTCTTTGCACATGCTGGAATAAACACCACCTTATGCATTATTGTGGAGTGCTGCATCATCTTTACTTCTCTGGATTGAGGAACCAGTGGACCCAGGTTCTAGGAATGCGTGCACCCCATCTCCTTTTTCATTTTCTTCTCCTACTCTGGACAACTGAGGTGCTGCCTTTATCTTTTTGCTATATATATATATATATATTTCTCCGCCGAAATCACTTTTAAACCCATTTCCACCTTTTTTTCCCTTCTCTTCCTCTTACTTTTTTTTCACGTTTTTTTACGTTTTTCTCCTTTTCGCCTCTTTTCTGGGCGTATTATTCTTCTTTTTCTTCTTTTTTTTCGTCTAATGCATACCCCATCAGTGCAGCAATGCTTATTCAATACCGCCAGCAGATGGAGACACTGGGGGATAATTTTCTAAGGATTTATACAGATTTTTCCTGTCTGAATTTGTCGCACAGAAAGTTGCAGGCCAAATATGTGTGACATTTCTGCGACTTTAGCTTCTAGAGCATTTTTACAACATTATACATAGGTGCTGAATACATAAAAAGCGACTGTTCAGCGACAGACAAGTCGCATCGGCTGAAAGTAGGCCAGAATGTCAGTCCATGTTGGAGCAGGTTTAGATACAGTCTAAAGCATAGATCTCAAAGTCTGTGCACAGAATTTAGCAAGGGCCTCGCACCTTCTGATGCATCAGGTAGGTGCACAATAGCATAGCCTAACCCTCTGTACTTTGGTCTATATTGATGCGGGACATAGACAGCCAGCTGATGACCAATCCATTAGTGCAATGGATGGCTGGAAGCATTTGTCTTTGCCTTTGCAATACCACAGAAGCAATGCATGGTCAATGTACAGCAATGACACACCTGTGTGAACAGCCAGGAGACCCCCCCCCCCCCCCCCCCATGTTATGTTACATAGTTACATAGTTAGTACGGTCGAAAAAAGACATATGTCCATCACGTTCAACCAGGGAATTAAGGGGTAGGGGTGTGGCGCGATATTGGGGAAGGGATGAGATTTTATATTTCTTCATAAGCATTAATCTTATTTTGTCAATTAGGAACATTCAGCACCCACCCGCTATCAAGGCAGCTGCCTATCATGTCATGCCCTACCTGCACAGGTGTGCTGGCTACTCAAATGATCCAATTAAGGAGGCCATTTAGTCAGCAGCAGCAGAAGTCCTGTGCCTGGACGCTCCAACAGGGGCCAGACACAAGCAGAAGCAGAAGCAGCAGAAGCACCACCTTTTGTTTTTTGGCTGCAGCAGCAGCAAGGCCCACAGGGCTGGCTAGCTGGCTAGCCAGCAAGCAGGTAGCAATGAAAGTAGGAATCTTTCTTTTTAACCCTGTAAGGGGGTGGTGCACTGTACCCGAAGATACTGCCATATCGGGTCAATGCATAGGGCGACGGAAGCAAGCTTCGAAATCGGCCCCCGTTCTCAAAAATCCATTTAATATATGGTCCCCAGATAGGGGACGTATCAGATATTAAACTGATAAGAACAGATACTACACTTGATCTTAGCCAAAAGGCCGAGAAGCGATAACCGTGAAAGGGGCGGGCCCAACAAGGTCCCCTTCATGGGCACTATCACTGCTTGCTGTCAGGGAGGCTGCCAGACAATTTTCCATGCACACTCTGGGCTGGGGGGCAGTCAACCACCAGTACACACAGCAGAACCTAAACCCATACCATTATTGCTAAGCAGCAAGACAGGGGCCCATTGCACTCCCACGGGGCCTTTTTAAATGCAATCCATAACCCGGATTTGCCAGGAACCCTTCTTACTCCTCCTACTTGCATGTGACACTGGGCTTAGGATCTGCATAGGAAACACACACACAAGCACACACCTACCTTTGTTGCCTGCAGATGCCTCCTTGGCTGTCCCCAAACGGTATCAAACCAACACCCACGGGAAGCTGTAAGCATAGAGGACATGCCTGCACCCCATTGGACTTACCTGTGTGGGTTAAATCCGGGTTATTTGACAACCTATGGCGGTGATGGTTCTGCTCAGGCAGAGCAGTGCTGATGCTCCTCATAAAGCTGTCGCTGCTGTGAAGGTTCTAGGTGACATCACAAATCCCTTTGGTTACATACACAACAAAGCTGGGTTGTTGTTGTTTACACTCTGCAAGGCCTGTGGAAGTGAGTGACATCATAGCACTGTAGTTCTGAGGGTTCAAGATGGATGCAACAATCTCCTGTTGCTTCTATGAAGGCCGTAATAGACGACATCACCAAACAGCTCCATAGTCACATACACAGCAAAGGAGAGATGTTGTTTACACCTAGTGATGTCAGTGGTATTGAGTGACATCACAGCACAGTGCTAAGGCTCCTGGGCCTGGACACAGCAGCGGCTGCAATATCTCAACGGAGAATACGTTTATATCTATGTGTGTGTGTGCGCATATATATATATATATATATATATATATATATATATTTCTCCGCCGAAATCACTTTTAAACCCATTTCCACCTTTTTTTCCCTTCTCTTCCTCTTACTTTTTTTTCACGTTTTTTTACGTTTTTCTCCTTTTCGCCTCTTTTCTGGGCATATTATTCTTCTTTTTCTTCTTTTTTTTCGTCTAATGCATACCCCATCAGTGCAGCAATGCTTATTCAATACCGCCAGCAGATGGAGACACTGGGGGATAATTTTCTAAGGATTTATACTGATTTTTCCTGTCTGAATTTGTCGCACAGAAAGTTGCAGGCCAAATATGTGTGACATTTCTGCGACTTTAGCTTCTAGAGCATTTTTACAACATTATACATAGGTGCTGAATACATAAAAAGCGACTGTTCAGCGACAGACAAGTCGCATCGGCTGAAAGTAGGCCAGAATGTCAGTCCATGTTGGAGCAGGTTTAGATACAGTCTAAAGCATAGATCTCAAAGTCTGTGCACAGAATTTAGCAAGGGCCTCGCACCTTCTGATGCATCAGGTAGGTGCACAATAGCATAGCCTAACCCTCTGTACTTTGGTCTATATTGATGCGGGACATAGACAGCCAGCTGATGACCAATCCATTAGTGCAATGGATGGCTGGAAGCATTTGTCTTTGCCTTTGCAATACCACAGAAGCAATGCATGGTCAATGTACAGCAATGACACACCTGTGTGAACAGCCAGGAGACCCCCCCCCCCCCCCCCCATGTTATGTTACATAGTTACATAGTTAGTACGGTCGAAAAAAGACATATGTCCATCACGTTCAACCAGGGAATTAAGGGGTAGGGGTGTGGCGCGATATTGGGGAAGGGATGAGATTTTATATTTCTTCATAAGCATTAATCTTATTTTGTCAATTAGGAACATTCAGCACCCACCCGCTATCAAGGCAGCTGCCTATCATGTCATGCCCTACCTGCACAGGTGTGCTGGCTACTCAAATGATCCAATTAAGGAGGCCATTTAGTCAGCAGCAGCAGAAGTCCTGTGCCTGGACGCTCCAACAGGGGCCAGACACAAGCAGAAGCAGAAGCAGCAGAAGCAGCAGCAGCACCACCTTTTGTTTTTTGGCTGCAGCAGCAGCAAGGCCCACAGGGCTGGCTAGCTGGCTAGCCAGCAAGCAGGTAGCAATGAAAGTAGGAATCTTTCTTTTTAACCCTGTAAGGGGGTGGTGCACTGTACCCGAAGATACTGCCATATCGGGTCAATGCATAGGGCGACGGAAGCAAGCTTCGAAATCGGCCCCCGTTCTCAAAAATCCATTTAATATATGGTCCCCAGATAGGGGACGTATCAGATATTAAACTGATAAGAACAGATACTACACTTGATCTTAGCCAAAAGGCCGAGAAGCGATAACCGTGAAAGGGGCGGGCCCAACAAGGTCCCCTTCATGGGCACTATCACTGCTTGCTGTCAGGGAGGCTGCCAGACAATTTTCCATGCACACTCTGGGCTGGGGGGCAGTCAACCACCAGTACACACAGCAGAACCTAAACCCATACCATTATTGCTAAGCAGCAAGACAGGGGCCCATTGCACTCCCACGGGGCCTTTTTAAATGCAATCCATAACCCGGATTTGCCAGGAACCCTTCTTACTCCTCCTACTTGCATGTGACACTGGGCTTAGGATCTGCATAGGAAACACACACACAAGCACACACCTACCTTTGTTGCCTGCAGATGCCTCCTTGGCTGTCCCCAAACGGTATCAAACCAACACCCACGGGAAGCTGTAAGCATAGAGGACATGCCTGCACCCCATTGGACTTACCTGTGTGGGTTAAATCCGGGTTATTTGACAACCTATGGCGGTGATGGTTCTGCTCAGGCAGAGCAGTGCTGATGCTCCTCATAAAGCTGTCGCTGCTGTGAAGGTTCTAGGTGACATCACAAATCCCTTTGGTTACATACACAACAAAGCTGGGTTGTTGTTGTTTACACTCTGCAAGGCCTGTGGAAGTGAGTGACATCATAGCACTGTAGTTCTGAGGGTTCAAGATGGATGCAACAATCTCCTGTTGCTTCTATGAAGGCCGTAATAGACGACATCACCAAACAGCTCCATAGTCACATACACAGCAAAGGAGAGATGTTGTTTACACCTAGTGATGTCAGTGGTATTGAGTGACATCACAGCACAGTGCTAAGGCTCCTGGGCCTGGACACAGCAGCGGCTGCAATATCTCAACGGAGAATACGTTTATATCTATGTGTGTGTGTGCGCATATATATATATATATATATATATATATATATATATATATATATATTTCTCCGCCGAAATCACTTTTAAACCCATTTCCACCTTTTTTTCCCTTCTCTTCCTCTTACTTTTTTTTCACGTTTTTTTTACGTTTTTCTCCTTTTCGCCTCTTTTCTGGGCGTATTATTCTTCTTTTTCTTCTTTTTTTTCGTCTAATGCATACCCCATCAGTGCAGCAATGCTTATTCAATACCGCCAGCAGATGGAGACACTGGGGGATAATTTTCTAAGGATTTATACTGATTTTTCCTGTCTGAATTTGTCGCACAGAAAGTTGCAGGCCAAATATGTGTGACATTTCTGCGACTTTAGCTTCTAGAGCATTTTTACAACATTATACATAGGTGCTGAATACATAAAAAGCGACTGTTCAGCGACAGACAAGTCGCATCGGCTGAAAGTAGGCCAGAATGTCAGTCCATGTTGGAGCAGGTTTAGATACAGTCTAAAGCATAGATCTCAAAGTCTGTGCACAGAATTTAGCAAGGGCCTCGCACCTTCTGATGCATCAGGTAGGTGCACAATAGCATAGCCTAACCCTCTGTACTTTGGTCTATATTGATGCGGGACATAGACAGCCAGCTGATGACCAATCCATTAGTGCAATGGATGGCTGGAAGCATTTGTCTTTGCCTTTGCAATACCACAGAAGCAATGCATGGTCAATGTACAGCAATGACACACCTGTGTGAACAGCCAGGAGACCCCCCCCCCCCCCCATGTTATGTTACATAGTTACATAGTTAGTACGGTCGAAAAAAGACATATGTCCATCACGTTCAACCAGGGAATTAAGGGGTAGGGGTGTGGCGCGATATTGGGGAAGGGATGAGATTTTATATTTCTTCATAAGCATTAATCTTATTTTGTCAATTAGGAACATTCAGCACCCACCCGCTATCAAGGCAGCTGCCTATCATGTCATGCCCTACCTGCACAGGTGTGCTGGCTACTCAAATGATCCAATTAAGGAGGCCATTTAGTCAGCAGCAGCAGAAGTCCTGTGCCTGGACGCTCCAACAGGGGCCAGACACAAGCAGAAGCAGAAGCAGCAGCAGCACCACCTTTTGTTTTTTGGCTGCAGCAGCAGCAAGGCCCACAGGGCTGGCTAGCTGGCTAGCCAGCAAGCAGGTAGCAATGAAAGTAGGAATCTTTCTTTTTAACCCTGTAAGGGGGTGGTGCACTGTACCCGAAGATACTGCCATATCGGGTCAATGCATAGGGCGACGGAAGCAAGCTTCGAAATCGGCCCCCGTTCTCAAAAATCCATTTAATATATGGTCCCCAGATAGGGGACGTATCAGATATTAAACTGATAAGAACAGATACTACACTTGATCTTAGCCAAAAGGCCGAGAAGCGATAACCGTGAAAGGGGCGGGCCCAACAAGGTCCCCTTCATGGGCACTATCACTGCTTGCTGTCAGGGAGGCTGCCAGACAATTTTCCATGCACACTCTGGGCTGGGGGGCAGTCAACCACCAGTACACACAGCAGAACCTAAACCCATACCATTATTGCTAAGCAGCAAGACAGGGGCCCATTGCACTCCCACGGGGCCTTTTTAAATGCAATCCATAACCCGGATTTGCCAGGAACCCTTCTTACTCCTCCTACTTGCATGTGACACTGGGCTTAGGATCTGCATAGGAAACACACACACAAGCACACACCTACCTTTGTTGCCTGCAGATGCCTCCTTGGCTGTCCCCAAACGGTATCAAACCAACACCCACGGGAAGCTGTAAGCATAGAGGACATGCCTGCACCCCATTGGACTTACCTGTGTGGGTTAAATCCGGGTTATTTGACAACCTATGGCGGTGATGGTTCTGCTCAGGCAGAGCAGTGCTGATGCTCCTCATAAAGCTGTCGCTGCTGTGAAGGTTCTAGGTGACATCACAAATCCCTTTGGTTACATACACAACAAAGCTGGGTTGTTGTTGTTTACACTCTGCAAGGCCTGTGGAAGTGAGTGACATCATAGCACTGTAGTTCTGAGGGTTCAAGATGGATGCAACAATCTCCTGTTGCTTCTATGAAGGCCGTAATAGACGACATCACCAAACAGCTCCATAGTCACATACACAGCAAAGGAGAGATGTTGTTTACACCTAGTGATGTCAGTGGTATTGAGTGACATCACAGCACAGTGCTAAGGCTCCTGGGCCTGGACACAGCAGCGGCTGCAATATCTCAACGGAGAATACGTTTATATCTATGTGTGTGTGTGCGCATATATATATATATATATATATATATATATATATATATATATATATTTCTCCGCCGAAATCACTTTTAAACCCATTTCCACCTTTTTTTCCCTTCTCTTCCTCTTACTTTTTTTTCACGTTTTTTTACGTTTTTCTCCTTTTCGCCTCTTTTCTGGGCGTATTATTCTTCTTTTTCTTCTTTTTTTTCGTCTAATGCATACCCCATCAGTGCAGCAATGCTTATTCAATACCGCCAGCAGATGGAGACACTGGGGGATAATTTTCTAAGGATTTATACTGATTTTTCCTGTCTGAATTTGTCGCACAGAAAGTTGCAGGCCAAATATGTGTGACATTTCTGCGACTTTAGCTTCTAGAGCATTTTTACAACATTATACATAGGTGCTGAATACATAAAAAGCGACTGTTCAGCGACAGACAAGTCGCATCGGCTGAAAGTAGGCCAGAATGTCAGTCCATGTTGGAGCAGGTTTAGATACAGTCTAAAGCATAGATCTCAAAGTCTGTGCACAGAATTTAGCAAGGGCCTCGCACCTTCTGATGCATCAGGTAGGTGCACAATAGCATAGCCTAACCCTCTGTACTTTGGTCTATATTGATGCGGGACATAGACAGCCAGCTGATGACCAATCCATTAGTGCAATGGATGGCTGGAAGCATTTGTCTTTGCCTTTGCAATACCACAGAAGCAATGCATGGTCAATGTACAGCAATGACACACCTGTGTGAACAGCCAGAGAGACCCCCCCCCCCCCCATGTTATGTTACATAGTTACATAGTTAGTACGGTCGAAAAAAGACATATGTCCATCACGTTCAACCAGGGAATTAAGGGGTAGGGGTGTGGCGCGATATTGGGGAAGGGATGAGATTTTATATTTCTTCATAAGCATTAATCTTATTTTGTCAATTAGGAACATTCAGCACCCACCCGCTATCAAGGCAGCTGCCTATCATGTCATGCCCTACCTGCACAGGTGTGCTGGCTACTCAAATGATCCAATTAAGGAGGCCATTTAGTCAGCAGCAGCAGAAGTCCTGTGCCTGGACGCTCCAACAGGGGCCAGACACAAGCAGAAGCAGAAGCAGCAGAAGCAGCAGCAGCACCACCTTTTGTTTTTTGGCTGCAGCAGCAGCAAGGCCCACAGGGCTGGCTAGCTGGCTAGCCAGCAAGCAGGTAGCAATGAAAGTAGGAATCTTTCTTTTTAACCCTGTAAGGGGGTGGTGCACTGTACCCGAAGATACTGCCATATCGGGTCAATGCATAGGGCGACGGAAGCAAGCTTCGAAATCGGCCCCCGTTCTCAAAAATCCATTTAATATATGGTCCCCAGATAGGGGACGTATCAGATATTAAACTGATAAGAACAGATACTACACTTGATCTTAGCCAAAAGGCCGAGAAGCGATAACCGTGAAAGGGGCGGGCCCAACAAGGTCCCCTTCATGGGCACTATCACTGCTTGCTGTCAGGGAGGCTGCCAGACAATTTTCCATGCACACTCTGGGCTGGGGGGCAGTCAACCACCAGTACACACAGCAGAACCTAAACCCATACCATTATTGCTAAGCAGCAAGACAGGGGCCCATTGCACTCCCACGGGGCCTTTTTAAATGCAATCCATAACCCGGATTTGCCAGGAACCCTTCTTACTCCTCCTACTTGCATGTGACACTGGGCTTAGGATCTGCATAGGAAACACACACACAAGCACACACCTACCTTTGTTGCCTGCAGATGCCTCCTTGGCTGTCCCCAAACGGTATCAAACCAACACCCACGGGAAGCTGTAAGCATAGAGGACATGCCTGCACCCCATTGGACTTACCTGTGTGGGTTAAATCCGGGTTATTTGACAACCTATGGCGGTGATGGTTCTGCTCAGGCAGAGCAGTGCTGATGCTCCTCATAAAGCTGTCGCTGCTGTGAAGGTTCTAGGTGACATCACAAATCCCTTTGGTTACATACACAACAAAGCTGGGTTGTTGTTGTTTACACTCTGCAAGGCCTGTGGAAGTGAGTGACATCATAGCACTGTAGTTCTGAGGGTTCAAGATGGATGCAACAATCTCCTGTTGCTTCTATGAAGGCCGTAATAGACGACATCACCAAACAGCTCCATAGTCACATACACAGCAAAGGAGAGATGTTGTTTACACCTAGTGATGTCAGTGGTATTGAGTGACATCACAGCACAGTGCTAAGGCTCCTGGGCCTGGACACAGCAGCGGCTGCAATATCTCAACGGAGAATACGTTTATATCTATGTGTGTGTGTGCGCATATATATATATATATATATATATATATATATATATATATATATATTTCTCCGCCGAAATCACTTTTAAACCCATTTCCACCTTTTTTTCCCTTCTCTTCCTCTTACTTTTTTTTCACGTTTTTTTACGTTTTTCTCCTTTTCGCCTCTTTTCTGGGCGTATTATTCTTCTTTTTCTTCTTTTTTTTCGTCTAATGCATACCCCATCAGTGCAGCAATGCTTATTCAATACCGCCAGCAGATGGAGACACTGGGGGATAATTTTCTAAGGATTTATACTGATTTTTCCTGTCTGAATTTGTCGCACAGAAAGTTGCAGGCCAAATATGTGTGACATTTCTGCGACTTTAGCTTCTAGAGCATTTTTACAACATTATACATAGGTGCTGAATACATAAAAAGCGACTGTTCAGCGACAGACAAGTCGCATCGGCTGAAAGTAGGCCAGAATGTCAGTCCATGTTGGAGCAGGTTTAGATACAGTCTAAAGCATAGATCTCAAAGTCTGTGCACAGAATTTAGCAAGGGCCTCGCACCTTCTGATGCATCAGGTAGGTGCACAATAGCATAGCCTAACCCTCTGTACTTTGGTCTATATTGATGCGGGACATAGACAGCCAGCTGATGACCAATCCATTAGTGCAATGGATGGCTGGAAGCATTTGTCTTTGCCTTTGCAATACCACAGAAGCAATGCATGGTCAATGTACAGCAATGACACACCTGTGTGAACAGCCAGGAGACCCCCCCCCCCCCCATGTTATGTTACATAGTTACATAGTTAGTACGGTCGAAAAAAGACATATGTCCATCACGTTCAACCAGGGAATTAAGGGGTAGGGGTGTGGCGCGATATTGGGGAAGGGATGAGATTTTATATTTCTTCATAAGCATTAATCTTATTTTGTCAATTAGGAACATTCAGCACCCACCCGCTATCAAGGCAGCTGCCTATCATGTCATGCCCTACCTGCACAGGTGTGCTGGCTACTCAAATGATCCAATTAAGGAGGCCATTTAGTCAGCAGCAGCAGAAGTCCTGTGCCTGGACGCTCCAACAGGGGCCAGACACAAGCAGAAGCAGAAGCAGCAGAAGCAGCAGCAGCACCACCTTTTGTTTTTTGGCTGCAGCAGCAGCAAGGCCCACAGGGCTGGCTAGCTGGCTAGCCAGCAAGCAGGTAGCAATGAAAGTAGGAATCTTTCTTTTTAACCCTGTAAGGGGGTGGTGCACTGTACCCGAAGATACTGCCATATCGGGTCAATGCATAGGGCGACGGAAGCAAGCTTCGAAATCGGCCCCCGTTCTCAAAAATCCATTTAATATATGGTCCCCAGATAGGGGACGTATCAGATATTAAACTGATAAGAACAGATACTACACTTGATCTTAGCCAAAAGGCCGAGAAGCGATAACCGTGAAAGGGGCGGGCCCAACAAGGTCCCCTTCATGGGCACTATCACTGCTTGCTGTCAGGGAGGCTGCCAGACAATTTTCCATGCACACTCTGGGCTGGGGGGCAGTCAACCACCAGTACACACAGCAGAACCTAAACCCATACCATTATTGCTAAGCAGCAAGACAGGGGCCCATTGCACTCCCACGGGGCCTTTTTAAATGCAATCCATAACCCGGATTTGCCAGGAACCCTTCTTACTCCTCCTACTTGCATGTGACACTGGGCTTAGGATCTGCATAGGAAACACACACACAAGCACACACCTACCTTTGTTGCCTGCAGATGCCTCCTTGGCTGTCCCCAAACGGTATCAAACCAACACCCACGGGAAGCTGTAAGCATAGAGGACATGCCTGCACCCCATTGGACTTACCTGTGTGGGTTAAATCCGGGTTATTTGACAACCTATGGCGGTGATGGTTCTGCTCAGGCAGAGCAGTGCTGATGCTCCTCATAAAGCTGTCGCTGCTGTGAAGGTTCTAGGTGACATCACAAATCCCTTTGGTTACATACACAACAAAGCTGGGTTGTTGTTGTTTACACTCTGCAAGGCCTGTGGAAGTGAGTGACATCATAGCACTGTAGTTCTGAGGGTTCAAGATGGATGCAACAATCTCCTGTTGCTTCTATGAAGGCCGTAATAGACGACATCACCAAACAGCTCCATAGTCACATACACAGCAAAGGAGAGATGTTGTTTACACCTAGTGATGTCAGTGGTATTGAGTGACATCACAGCACAGTGCTAAGGCTCCTGGGCCTGGACACAGCAGCGGCTGCAATATCTCAACGGAGAATACGTTTATATCTATGTGTGTGTGTGCGCATATATATATATATATATATATATATATATATATATATATATATTCTCCGCCGAAATCACTTTTAAACCCATTTCCACCTTTTTTTCCCTTCTCTTCCTCTTACTTTTTTTTCACGTTTTTTTACGTTTTTCTCCTTTTCGCCTCTTTTCTGGGCGTATTATTCTTCTTTTTCTTCTTTTTTTTCGTCTAATGCATACCCCATCAGTGCAGCAATGCTTATTCAATACCGCCAGCAGATGGAGACACTGGGGGATAATTTTCTAAGGATTTATACTGATTTTTCCTGTCTGAATTTGTCGCACAGACAGAAAGTTGCAGGCCAAATATGTGTGACATTTCTGCGACTTTAGCTTCTAGAGCATTTTTACAACATTATACATAGGTGCTGAATACATAAAAAGCGACTGTTCAGCGACAGACAAGTCGCATCGGCTGAAAGTAGGCCAGAATGTCAGTCCATGTTGGAGCAGGTTTAGATACAGTCTAAAGCATAGATCTCAAAGTCTGTGCACAGAATTTAGCAAGGGCCTCGCACCTTCTGATGCATCAGGTAGGTGCACAATAGCATAGCCTAACCCTCTGTACTTTGGTCTATATTGATGCGGGACATAGACAGCCAGCTGATGACCAATCCATTAGTGCAATGGATGGCTGGAAGCATTTGTCTTTGCCTTTGCAATACCACAGAAGCAATGCATGGTCAATGTACAGCAATGACACACCTGTGTGAACAGCCAGGAGACCCCCCCCCCCCCCCCCATGTTATGTTACATAGTTACATAGTTAGTACGGTCGAAAAAAGACATATGTCCATCACGTTCAACCAGGGAATTAAGGGGTAGGGGTGTGGCGCGATATTGGGGAAGGGATGAGATTTTATATTTCTTCATAAGCATTAATCTTATTTTGTCAATTAGGAACATTCAGCACCCACCCGCTATCAAGGCAGCTGCCTATCATGTCATGCCCTACCTGCACAGGTGTGCTGGCTACTCAAATGATCCAATTAAGGAGGCCATTTAGTCAGCAGCAGCAGAAGTCCTGTGCCTGGACGCTCCAACAGGGGCCAGACACAAGCAGAAGCAGAAGCAGCAGAAGCAGCAGCAGCACCACCTTTTGTTTTTTGGCTGCAGCAGCAGCAAGGCCCACAGGGCTGGCTAGCTGGCTAGCCAGCAAGCAGGTAGCAATGAAAGTAGGAATCTTTCTTTTTAACCCTGTAAGGGGGTGGTGCACTGTACCCGAAGATACTGCCATATCGGGTCAATGCATAGGGCGACGGAAGCAAGCTTCGAAATCGGCCCCCGTTCTCAAAAATCCATTTAATATATGGTCCCCAGATAGGGGACGTATCAGATATTAAACTGATAAGAACAGATACTACACTTGATCTTAGCCAAAAGGCCGAGAAGCGATAACCGTGAAAGGGGCGGGCCCAACAAGGTCCCCTTCATGGGCACTATCACTGCTTGCTGTCAGGGAGGCTGCCAGACAATTTTCCATGCACACTCTGGGCTGGGGGGCAGTCAACCACCAGTACACACAGCAGAACCTAAACCCATACCATTATTGCTAAGCAGCAAGACAGGGGCCCATTGCACTCCCACGGGGCCTTTTTAAATGCAATCCATAACCCGGATTTGCCAGGAACCCTTCTTACTCCTCCTACTTGCATGTGACACTGGGCTTAGGATCTGCATAGGAAACACACACACAAGCACACACCTACCTTTGTTGCCTGCAGATGCCTCCTTGGCTGTCCCCAAACGGTATCAAACCAACACCCACGGGAAGCTGTAAGCATAGAGGACATGCCTGCACCCCATTGGACTTACCTGTGTGGGTTAAATCCGGGTTATTTGACAACCTATGGCGGTGATGGTTCTGCTCAGGCAGAGCAGTGCTGATGCTCCTCATAAAGCTGTCGCTGCTGTGAAGGTTCTAGGTGACATCACAAATCCCTTTGGTTACATACACAACAAAGCTGGGTTGTTGTTGTTTACACTCTGCAAGGCCTGTGGAAGTGAGTGACATCATAGCACTGTAGTTCTGAGGGTTCAAGATGGATGCAACAATCTCCTGTTGCTTCTATGAAGGCCGTAATAGACGACATCACCAAACAGCTCCATAGTCACATACACAGCAAAGGAGAGATGTTGTTTACACCTAGTGATGTCAGTGGTATTGAGTGACATCACAGCACAGTGCTAAGGCTCCTGGGCCTGGACACAGCAGCGGCTGCAATATCTCAACGGAGAATACGTTTATATCTATGTGTGTGTGTGCGCATATATATATATATATATATATATATATATATATATATATATATTTCTCCGCCGAAATCACTTTTAAACCCATTTCCACCTTTTTTTCCCTTCTCTTCCTCTTACTTTTTTTTCACGTTTTTTTACGTTTTTCTCCTTTTCGCCTCTTTTCTGGGCGTATTATTCTTCTTTTTCTTCTTTTTTTTCGTCTAATGCATACCCCATCAGTGCAGCAATGCTTATTCAATACCGCCAGCAGATGGAGACACTGGGGGATAATTTTCTAAGGATTTATACTGATTTTTCCTGTCTGAATTTGTCGCACAGAAAGTTGCAGGCCAAATATGTGTGACATTTCTGCGACTTTAGCTTCTAGAGCATTTTTACAACATTATACATAGGTGCTGAATACATAAAAAGCGACTGTTCAGCGACAGACAAGTCGCATCGGCTGAAAGTAGGCCAGAATGTCAGTCCATGTTGGAGCAGGTTTAGATACAGTCTAAAGCATAGATCTCAAAGTCTGTGCACAGAATTTAGCAAGGGCCTCGCACCTTCTGATGCATCAGGTAGGTGCACAATAGCATAGCCTAACCCTCTGTACTTTGGTCTATATTGATGCGGGACATAGACAGCCAGCTGATGACCAATCCATTAGTGCAATGGATGGCTGGAAGCATTTGTCTTTGCCTTTGCAATACCACAGAAGCAATGCATGGTCAATGTACAGCAATGACACACCTGTGTGAACAGCCAGGAGACCCCCCCCCCCCCCCCCATGTTATGTTACATAGTTACATAGTTAGTACGGTCGAAAAAAGACATATGTCCATCACGTTCAACCAGGGAATTAAGGGGTAGGGGTGTGGCGCGATATTGGGGAAGGGATGAGATTTTATATTTCTTCATAAGCATTAATCTTATTTTGTCAATTAGGAACATTCAGCACCCACCCGCTATCAAGGCAGCTGCCTATCATGTCATGCCCTACCTGCACAGGTGTGCTGGCTACTCAAATGATCCAATTAAGGAGGCCATTTAGTCAGCAGCAGCAGAAGTCCTGTGCCTGGACGCTCCAACAGGGGCCAGACACAAGCAGAAGCAGAAGCAGCAGAAGCAGCAGCAGCACCACCTTTTGTTTTTTGGCTGCAGCAGCAGCAAGGCCCACAGGGCTGGCTAGCTGGCTAGCCAGCAAGCAGGTAGCAATGAAAGTAGGAATCTTTCTTTTTAACCCTGTAAGGGGGTGGTGCACTGTACCCGAAGATACTGCCATATCGGGTCAATGCATAGGGCGACGGAAGCAAGCTTCGAAATCGGCCCCCGTTCTCAAAAATCCATTTAATATATGGTCCCCAGATAGGGGACGTATCAGATATTAAACTGATAAGAACAGATACTACACTTGATCTTAGCCAAAAGGCCGAGAAGCGATAACCGTGAAAGGGGCGGGCCCAACAAGGTCCCCTTCATGGGCACTATCACTGCTTGCTGTCAGGGAGGCTGCCAGACAATTTTCCATGCACACTCTGGGCTGGGGGGCAGTCAACCACCAGTACACACAGCAGAACCTAAACCCATACCATTATTGCTAAGCAGCAAGACAGGGGCCCATTGCACTCCCACGGGGCCTTTTTAAATGCAATCCATAACCCGGATTTGCCAGGAACCCTTCTTACTCCTCCTACTTGCATGTGACACTGGGCTTAGGATCTGCATAGGAAACACACACACAAGCACACACCTACCTTTGTTGCCTGCAGATGCCTCCTTGGCTGTCCCCAAACGGTATCAAACCAACACCCACGGGAAGCTGTAAGCATAGAGGACATGCCTGCACCCCATTGGACTTACCTGTGTGGGTTAAATCCGGGTTATTTGACAACCTATGGCGGTGATGGTTCTGCTCAGGCAGAGCAGTGCTGATGCTCCTCATAAAGCTGTCGCTGCTGTGAAGGTTCTAGGTGACATCACAAATCCCTTTGGTTACATACACAACAAAGCTGGGTTGTTGTTGTTTACACTCTGCAAGGCCTGTGGAAGTGAGTGACATCATAGCACTGTAGTTCTGAGGGTTCAAGATGGATGCAACAATCTCCTGTTGCTTCTATGAAGGCCGTAATAGACGACATCACCAAACAGCTCCATAGTCACATACACAGCAAAGGAGAGATGTTGTTTACACCTAGTGATGTCAGTGGTATTGAGTGACATCACAGCACAGTGCTAAGGCTCCTGGGCCTGGACACAGCAGCGGCTGCAATATCTCAACGGAGAATACGTTTATATCTATGTGTGTGTGTGCGCATATATATATATATATATATATATATATATATATATATATATTTCTCCGCCGAAATCACTTTTAAACCCATTTCCACCTTTTTTTCCCTTCTCTTCCTCTTACTTTTTTTTCACGTTTTTTTACGTTTTTCTCCTTTTCGCCTCTTTTCTGGGCGTATTATTCTTCTTTTTCTTCTTTTTTTTCGTCTAATGCATACCCCATCAGTGCAGCAATGCTTATTCAATACCGCCAGCAGATGGAGACACTGGGGGATAATTTTCTAAGGATTTATACTGATTTTTCCTGTCTGAATTTGTCGCACAGAAAGTTGCAGGCCAAATATGTGTGACATTTCTGCGACTTTAGCTTCTAGAGCATTTTTACAACATTATACATAGGTGCTGAATACATAAAAAGCGACTGTTCAGCGACAGACAAGTCGCATCGGCTGAAAGTAGGCCAGAATGTCAGTCCATGTTGGAGCAGGTTTAGATACAGTCTAAAGCATAGATCTCAAAGTCTGTGCACAGAATTTAGCAAGGGCCTCGCACCTTCTGATGCATCAGGTAGGTGCACAATAGCATAGCCTAACCCTCTGTACTTTGGTCTATATTGATGCGGGACATAGACAGCCAGCTGATGACCAATCCATTAGTGCAATGGATGGCTGGAAGCATTTGTCTTTGCCTTTGCAATACCACAGAAGCAATGCATGGTCAATGTACAGCAATGACACACCTGTGTGAACAGCCAGGAGACCCCCCCCCCCCATGTTATGTTACATAGTTACATAGTTAGTACGGTCGAAAAAAGACATATGTCCATCACGTTCAACCAGGGAATTAAGGGGTAGGGGTGTGGCGCGATATTGGGGAAGGGATGAGATTTTATATTTCTTCATAAGCATTAATCTTATTTTGTCAATTAGGAACATTCAGCACCCACCCGCTATCAAGGCAGCTGCCTATCATGTCATGCCCTACCTGCACAGGTGTGCTGGCTACTCAAATGATCCAATTAAGGAGGCCATTTAGTCAGCAGCAGCAGAAGTCCTGTGCCTGGACGCTCCAACAGGGGCCAGACACAAGCAGAAGCAGAAGCAGCAGAAGCAGCAGCAGCACCACCTTTTGTTTTTTGGCTGCAGCAGCAGCAAGGCCCACAGGGCTGGCTAGCTGGCTAGCCAGCAAGCAGGTAGCAATGAAAGTAGGAATCTTTCTTTTTAACCCTGTAAGGGGGTGGTGCACTGTACCCGAAGATACTGCCATATCGGGTCAATGCATAGGGCGACGGAAGCAAGCTTCGAAATCGGCCCCCGTTCTCAAAAATCCATTTAATATATGGTCCCCAGATAGGGGACGTATCAGATATTAAACTGATAAGAACAGATACTACACTTGATCTTAGCCAAAAGGCCGAGAAGCGATAACCGTGAAAGGGGCGGGCCCAACAAGGTCCCCTTCATGGGCACTATCACTGCTTGCTGTCAGGGAGGCTGCCAGACAATTTTCCATGCACACTCTGGGCTGGGGGGCAGTCAACCACCAGTACACACAGCAGAACCTAAACCCATACCATTATTGCTAAGCAGCAAGACAGGGGCCCATTGCACTCCCACGGGGCCTTTTTAAATGCAATCCATAACCCGGATTTGCCAGGAACCCTTCTTACTCCTCCTACTTGCATGTGACACTGGGCTTAGGATCTGCATAGGAAACACACACACAAGCACACACCTACCTTTGTTGCCTGCAGATGCCTCCTTGGCTGTCCCCAAACGGTATCAAACCAACACCCACGGGAAGCTGTAAGCATAGAGGACATGCCTGCACCCCATTGGACTTACCTGTGTGGGTTAAATCCGGGTTATTTGACAACCTATGGCGGTGATGGTTCTGCTCAGGCAGAGCAGTGCTGATGCTCCTCATAAAGCTGTCGCTGCTGTGAAGGTTCTAGGTGACATCACAAATCCCTTTGGTTACATACACAACAAAGCTGGGTTGTTGTTGTTTACACTCTGCAAGGCCTGTGGAAGTGAGTGACATCATAGCACTGTAGTTCTGAGGGTTCAAGATGGATGCAACAATCTCCTGTTGCTTCTATGAAGGCCGTAATAGACGACATCACCAAACAGCTCCATAGTCACATACACAGCAAAGGAGAGATGTTGTTTACACCTAGTGATGTCAGTGGTATTGAGTGACATCACAGCACAGTGCTAAGGCTCCTGGGCCTGGACACAGCAGCGGCTGCAATATCTCAACGGAGAATACGTTTATATCTATGTGTGTGTGTGCGCATATATATATATATATATATATATATATATATATATATATATATATTTCTCCGCCGAAATCCCTTTTAAACCCATTTCCACCTTTTTTTCCCTTCTCTTCCTCTTACTTTTTTTTCACGTTTTTTTACGTTTTTCTCCTTTTCGCCTCTTTTCTGGGCGTATTATTCTTCTTTTTCTTCTTTTTTTTCGTCTAATGCATACCCCATCAGTGCAGCAATGCTTATTCAATACCGCCAGCAGATGGAGACACTGGGGGATAATTTTCTAAGGATTTATACTGATTTTTCCTGTCTGAATTTGTCGCACAGAAAGTTGCAGGCCAAATATGTGTGACATTTCTGCGACTTTAGCTTCTAGAGCATTTTTACAACATTATACATAGGTGCTGAATACATAAAAAGCGACTGTTCAGCGACAGACAAGTCGCATCGGCTGAAAGTAGGCCAGAATGTCAGTCCATGTTGGAGCAGGTTTAGATACAGTCTAAAGCATAGATCTCAAAGTCTGTGCACAGAATTTAGCAAGGGCCTCGCACCTTCTGATGCATCAGGTAGGTGCACAATAGCATAGCCTAACCCTCTGTACTTTGGTCTATATTGATGCGGGACATAGACAGCCAGCTGATGACCAATCCATTAGTGCAATGGATGGCTGGAAGCATTTGTCTTTGCCTTTGCAATACCACAGAAGCAATGCATGGTCAATGTACAGCAATGACACACCTGTGTGAACAGCCAGGAGACCCCCCCCCCCCCCCCCCCATGTTATGTTACATAGTTACATAGTTAGTACGGTCGAAAAAAGACATATGTCCATCACGTTCAACCAGGGAATTAAGGGGTAGGGGTGTGGCGCGATATTGGGGAAGGGATGAGATTTTATATTTCTTCATAAGCATTAATCTTATTTTGTCAATTAGGAACATTCAGCACCCACCCGCTATCAAGGCAGCTGCCTATCATGTCATGCCCTACCTGCACAGGTGTGCTGGCTACTCAAATGATCCAATTAAGGAGGCCATTTAGTCAGCAGCAGCAGAAGTCCTGTGCCTGGACGCTCCAACAGGGGCCAGACACAAGCAGAAGCAGAAGCAGCAGAAGCAGCAGCAGCACCACCTTTTGTTTTTTGGCTGCAGCAGCAGCAAGGCCCACAGGGCTGGCTAGCTGGCTAGCCAGCAAGCAGGTAGCAATGAAAGTAGGAATCTTTCTTTTTAACCCTGTAAGGGGGTGGTGCACTGTACCCGAAGATACTGCCATATCGGGTCAATGCATAGGGCGACGGAAGCAAGCTTCGAAATCGGCCCCCGTTCTCAAAAATCCATTTAATATATGGTCCCCAGATAGGGGACGTATCAGATATTAAACTGATAAGAACAGATACTACACTTGATCTTAGCCAAAAGGCCGAGAAGCGATAACCGTGAAAGGGGCGGGCCCAACAAGGTCCCCTTCATGGGCACTATCACTGCTTGCTGTCAGGGAGGCTGCCAGACAATTTTCCATGCACACTCTGGGCTGGGGGGCAGTCAACCACCAGTACACACAGCAGAACCTAAACCCATACCATTATTGCTAAGCAGCAAGACAGGGGCCCATTGCACTCCCACGGGGCCTTTTTAAATGCAATCCATAACCCGGATTTGCCAGGAACCCTTCTTACTCCTCCTACTTGCATGTGACACTGGGCTTAGGATCTGCATAGGAAACACACACACAAGCACACACCTACCTTTGTTGCCTGCAGATGCCTCCTTGGCTGTCCCCAAACGGTATCAAACCAACACCCACGGGAAGCTGTAAGCATAGAGGACATGCCTGCACCCCATTGGACTTACCTGTGTGGGTTAAATCCGGGTTATTTGACAACCTATGGCGGTGATGGTTCTGCTCAGGCAGAGCAGTGCTGATGCTCCTCATAAAGCTGTCGCTGCTGTGAAGGTTCTAGGTGACATCACAAATCCCTTTGGTTACATACACAACAAAGCTGGGTTGTTGTTGTTTACACTCTGCAAGGCCTGTGGAAGTGAGTGACATCATAGCACTGTAGTTCTGAGGGTTCAAGATGGATGCAACAATCTCCTGTTGCTTCTATGAAGGCCGTAATAGACGACATCACCAAACAGCTCCATAGTCACATACACAGCAAAGGAGAGATGTTGTTTACACCTAGTGATGTCAGTGGTATTGAGTGACATCACAGCACAGTGCTAAGGCTCCTGGGCCTGGACACAGCAGCGGCTGCAATATCTCAACGGAGAATACGTTTATATCTATGTGTGTGTGTGCGCATATATATATATATATATATATATATATATATATATATATATTTCTCCGCCGAAATCACTTTTAAACCCATTTCCACCTTTTTTTCCCTTCTCTTCCTCTTACTTTTTTTTCACGTTTTTTTACGTTTTTCTCCTTTTCGCCTCTTTTCTGGGCGTATTATTCTTCTTTTTCTTCTTTTTTTTCGTCTAATGCATACCCCATCAGTGCAGCAATGCTTATTCAATACCGCCAGCAGATGGAGACACTGGGGGATAATTTTCTAAGGATTTATACTGATTTTTCCTGTCTGAATTTGTCGCACAGAAAGTTGCAGGCCAAATATGTGTGACATTTCTGCGACTTTAGCTTCTAGAGCATTTTTACAACATTATACATAGGTGCTGAATACATAAAAAGCGACTGTTCAGCGACAGACAAGTCGCATCGGCTGAAAGTAGGCCAGAATGTCAGTCCATGTTGGAGCAGGTTTAGATACAGTCTAAAGCATAGATCTCAAAGTCTGTGCACAGAATTTAGCAAGGGCCTCGCACCTTCTGATGCATCAGGTAGGTGCACAATAGCATAGCCTAACCCTCTGTACTTTGGTCTATATTGATGCGGGACATAGACAGCCAGCTGATGACCAATCCATTAGTGCAATGGATGGCTGGAAGCATTTGTCTTTGCCTTTGCAATACCACAGAAGCAATGCATGGTCAATGTACAGCAATGACACACCTGTGTGAACAGCCAGGAGACCCCCCCCCCCCCCCCCCATGTTATGTTACATAGTTACATAGTTAGTACGGTCGAAAAAAGACATATGTCCATCACGTTCAACCAGGGAATTAAGGGGTAGGGGTGTGGCGCGATATTGGGGAAGGGATGAGATTTTATATTTCTTCATAAGCATTAATCTTATTTTGTCAATTAGGAACATTCAGCACCCACCCGCTATCAAGGCAGCTGCCTATCATGTCATGCCCTACCTGCACAGGTGTGCTGGCTACTCAAATGATCCAATTAAGGAGGCCATTTAGTCAGCAGCAGCAGAAGTCCTGTGCCTGGACGCTCCAACAGGGGCCAGACACAAGCAGAAGCAGAAGCAGCAGAAGCAGCAGCAGCACCACCTTTTGTTTTTTGGCTGCAGCAGCAGCAAGGCCCACAGGGCTGGCTAGCTGGCTAGCCAGCAAGCAGGTAGCAATGAAAGTAGGAATCTTTCTTTTTAACCCTGTAAGGGGGTGGTGCACTGTACCCGAAGATACTGCCATATCGGGTCAATGCATAGGGCGACGGAAGCAAGCTTCGAAATCGGCCCCCGTTCTCAAAAATCCATTTAATATATGGTCCCCAGATAGGGGACGTATCAGATATTAAACTGATAAGAACAGATACTACACTTGATCTTAGCCAAAAGGCCGAGAAGCGATAACCGTGAAAGGGGCGGGCCCAACAAGGTCCCCTTCATGGGCACTATCACTGCTTGCTGTCAGGGAGGCTGCCAGACAATTTTCCATGCACACTCTGGGCTGGGGGGCAGTCAACCACCAGTACACACAGCAGAACCTAAACCCATACCATTATTGCTAAGCAGCAAGACAGGGGCCCATTGCACTCCCACGGGGCCTTTTTAAATGCAATCCATAACCCGGATTTGCCAGGAACCCTTCTTACTCCTCCTACTTGCATGTGACACTGGGCTTAGGATCTGCATAGGAAACACACACACAAGCACACACCTACCTTTGTTGCCTGCAGATGCCTCCTTGGCTGTCCCCAAACGGTATCAAACCAACACCCACGGGAAGCTGTAAGCATAGAGGACATGCCTGCACCCCATTGGACTTACCTGTGTGGGTTAAATCCGGGTTATTTGACAACCTATGGCGGTGATGGTTCTGCTCAGGCAGAGCAGTGCTGATGCTCCTCATAAAGCTGTCGCTGCTGTGAAGGTTCTAGGTGACATCACAAATCCCTTTGGTTACATACACAACAAAGCTGGGTTGTTGTTGTTTACACTCTGCAAGGCCTGTGGAAGTGAGTGACATCATAGCACTGTAGTTCTGAGGGTTCAAGATGGATGCAACAATCTCCTGTTGCTTCTATGAAGGCCGTAATAGACGACATCACCAAACAGCTCCATAGTCACATACACAGCAAAGGAGAGATGTTGTTTACACCTAGTGATGTCAGTGGTATTGAGTGACATCACAGCACAGTGCTAAGGCTCCTGGGCCTGGACACAGCAGCGGCTGCAATATCTCAACGGAGAATACGTTTATATCTATGTGTGTGTGTGCGCATATATATATATATATATATATATATATATATATATATATATATATTCTCCGCCGAAATCACTTTTAAACCCATTTCCACCTTTTTTTCCCTTCTCTTCCTCTTACTTTTTTTTCACGTTTTTTTACGTTTTTCTCCTTTTCGCCTCTTTTCTGGGCGTATTATTCTTCTTTTTCTTCTTTTTTTTCGTCTAATGCATACCCCATCAGTGCAGCAATGCTTATTCAATACCGCCAGCAGATGGAGACACTGGGGGATAATTTTCTAAGGATTTATACTGATTTTTCCTGTCTGAATTTGTCGCACAGAAAGTTGCAGGCCAAATATGTGTGACATTTCTGCGACTTTAGCTTCTAGAGCATTTTTACAACATTATACATAGGTGCTGAATACATAAAAAGCGACTGTTCAGCGACAGACAAGTCGCATCGGCTGAAAGTAGGCCAGAATGTCAGTCCATGTTGGAGCAGGTTTAGATACAGTCTAAAGCATAGATCTCAAAGTCTGTGCACAGAATTTAGCAAGGGCCTCGCACCTTCTGATGCATCAGGTAGGTGCACAATAGCATAGCCTAACCCTCTGTACTTTGGTCTATATTGATGCGGGACATAGACAGCCAGCTGATGACCAATCCATTAGTGCAATGGATGGCTGGAAGCATTTGTCTTTGCCTTTGCAATACCACAGAAGCAATGCATGGTCAATGTACAGCAATGACACACCTGTGTGAACAGCCAGGAGACCCCCCCCCCCCCCCCCATGTTATGTTACATAGTTACATAGTTAGTACGGTCGAAAAAAGACATATGTCCATCACGTTCAACCAGGGAATTAAGGGGTAGGGGTGTGGCGCGATATTGGGGAAGGGATGAGATTTTATATTTCTTCATAAGCATTAATCTTATTTTGTCAATTAGGAACATTCAGCACCCACCCGCTATCAAGGCAGCTGCCTATCATGTCATGCCCTACCTGCACAGGTGTGCTGGCTACTCAAATGATCCAATTAAGGAGGCCATTTAGTCAGCAGCAGCAGAAGTCCTGTGCCTGGACGCTCCAACAGGGGCCAGACACAAGCAGAAGCAGAAGCAGCAGAAGCAGCAGCAGCACCACCTTTTGTTTTTTGGCTGCAGCAGCAGCAAGGCCCACAGGGCTGGCTAGCTGGCTAGCCAGCAAGCAGGTAGCAATGAAAGTAGGAATCTTTCTTTTTAACCCTGTAAGGGGGTGGTGCACTGTACCCGAAGATACTGCCATATCGGGTCAATGCATAGGGCGACGGAAGCAAGCTTCGAAATCGGCCCCCGTTCTCAAAAATCCATTTAATATATGGTCCCCAGATAGGGGACGTATCAGATATTAAACTGATAAGAACAGATACTACACTTGATCTTAGCCAAAAGGCCGAGAAGCGATAACCGTGAAAGGGGCGGGCCCAACAAGGTCCCCTTCATGGGCACTATCACTGCTTGCTGTCAGGGAGGCTGCCAGACAATTTTCCATGCACACTCTGGGCTGGGGGGCAGTCAACCACCAGTACACACAGCAGAACCTAAACCCATACCATTATTGCTAAGCAGCAAGACAGGGGCCCATTGCACTCCCACGGGGCCTTTTTAAATGCAATCCATAACCCGGATTTGCCAGGAACCCTTCTTACTCCTCCTACTTGCATGTGACACTGGGCTTAGGATCTGCATAGGAAACACACACACAAGCACACACCTACCTTTGTTGCCTGCAGATGCCTCCTTGGCTGTCCCCAAACGGTATCAAACCAACACCCACGGGAAGCTGTAAGCATAGAGGACATGCCTGCACCCCATTGGACTTACCTGTGTGGGTTAAATCCGGGTTATTTGACAACCTATGGCGGTGATGGTTCTGCTCAGGCAGAGCAGTGCTGATGCTCCTCATAAAGCTGTCGCTGCTGTGAAGGTTCTAGGTGACATCACAAATCCCTTTGGTTACATACACAACAAAGCTGGGTTGTTGTTGTTTACACTCTGCAAGGCCTGTGGAAGTGAGTGACATCATAGCACTGTAGTTCTGAGGGTTCAAGATGGATGCAACAATCTCCTGTTGCTTCTATGAAGGCCGTAATAGACGACATCACCAAACAGCTCCATAGTCACATACACAGCAAAGGAGAGATGTTGTTTACACCTAGTGATGTCAGTGGTATTGAGTGACATCACAGCACAGTGCTAAGGCTCCTGGGCCTGGACACAGCAGCGGCTGCAATATCTCAACGGAGAATACGTTTATATCTATGTGTGTGTGTGCGCATATATATATATATATATATATATATATATATATATATATATTTCTCCGCCGAAATCACTTTTAAACCCATTTCCACCTTTTTTTCCCTTCTCTTCCTCTTACTTTTTTTTCACGTTTTTTTACGTTTTTCTCCTTTTCGCCTCTTTTCTGGGCGTATTATTCTTCTTTTTCTTCTTTTTTTTCGTCTAATGCATACCCCATCAGTGCAGCAATGCTTATTCAATACCGCCAGCAGATGGAGACACTGGGGGATAATTTTCTAAGGATTTATACTGATTTTTCCTGTCTGAATTTGTCGCACAGAAAGTTGCAGGCCAAATATGTGTGACATTTCTGCGACTTTAGCTTCTAGAGCATTTTTACAACATTATACATAGGTGCTGAATACATAAAAAGCGACTGTTCAGCGACAGACAAGTCGCATCGGCTGAAAGTAGGCCAGAATGTCAGTCCATGTTGGAGCAGGTTTAGATACAGTCTAAAGCATAGATCTCAAAGTCTGTGCACAGAATTTAGCAAGGGCCTCGCACCTTCTGATGCATCAGGTAGGTGCACAATAGCATAGCCTAACCCTCTGTACTTTGGTCTATATTGATGCGGGACATAGACAGCCAGCTGATGACCAATCCATTAGTGCAATGGATGGCTGGAAGCATTTGTCTTTGCCTTTGCAATACCACAGAAGCAATGCATGGTCAATGTACAGCAATGACACACCTGTGTGAACAGCCAGGAGACCCCCCCCCCCCATGTTATGTTACATAGTTACATAGTTAGTACGGTCGAAAAAAGACATATGTCCATCACGTTCAACCAGGGAATTAAGGGGTAGGGGTGTGGCGCGATATTGGGGAAGGGATGAGATTTTATATTTCTTCATAAGCATTAATCTTATTTTGTCAATTAGGAACATTCAGCACCCACCCGCTATCAAGGCAGCTGCCTATCATGTCATGCCCTACCTGCACAGGTGTGCTGGCTACTCAAATGATCCAATTAAGGAGGCCATTTAGTCAGCAGCAGCAGAAGTCCTGTGCCTGGACGCTCCAACAGGGGCCAGACACAAGCAGAAGCAGAAGCAGCAGAAGCAGCAGCAGCACCACCTTTTGTTTTTTGGCTGCAGCAGCAGCAAGGCCCACAGGGCTGGCTAGCTGGCTAGCCAGCAAGCAGGTAGCAATGAAAGTAGGAATCTTTCTTTTTAACCCTGTAAGGGGGTGGTGCACTGTACCCGAAGATACTGCCATATCGGGTCAATGCATAGGGCGACGGAAGCAAGCTTCGAAATCGGCCCCCGTTCTCAAAAATCCATTTAATATATGGTCCCCAGATAGGGGACGTATCAGATATTAAACTGATAAGAACAGATACTACACTTGATCTTAGCCAAAAGGCCGAGAAGCGATAACCGTGAAAGGGGCGGGCCCAACAAGGTCCCCTTCATGGGCACTATCACTGCTTGCTGTCAGGGAGGCTGCCAGACAATTTTCCATGCACACTCTGGGCTGGGGGGCAGTCAACCACCAGTACACACAGCAGAACCTAAACCCATACCATTATTGCTAAGCAGCAAGACAGGGGCCCATTGCACTCCCACGGGGCCTTTTTAAATGCAATCCATAACCCGGATTTGCCAGGAACCCTTCTTACTCCTCCTACTTGCATGTGACACTGGGCTTAGGATCTGCATAGGAAACACACACACAAGCACACACCTACCTTTGTTGCCTGCAGATGCCTCCTTGGCTGTCCCCAAACGGTATCAAACCAACACCCACGGGAAGCTGTAAGCATAGAGGACATGCCTGCACCCCATTGGACTTACCTGTGTGGGTTAAATCCGGGTTATTTGACAACCTATGGCGGTGATGGTTCTGCTCAGGCAGAGCAGTGCTGATGCTCCTCATAAAGCTGTCGCTGCTGTGAAGGTTCTAGGTGACATCACAAATCCCTTTGGTTACATACACAACAAAGCTGGGTTGTTGTTGTTTACACTCTGCAAGGCCTGTGGAAGTGAGTGACATCATAGCACTGTAGTTCTGAGGGTTCAAGATGGATGCAACAATCTCCTGTTGCTTCTATGAAGGCCGTAATAGACGACATCACCAAACAGCTCCATAGTCACATACACAGCAAAGGAGAGATGTTGTTTACACCTAGTGATGTCAGTGGTATTGAGTGACATCACAGCACAGTGCTAAGGCTCCTGGGCCTGGACACAGCAGCGGCTGCAATATCTCAACGGAGAATACGTTTATATCTATGTGTGTGTGTGCGCATATATATATATATATATATATATATATATATATATATATATATATTTCTCCGCCGAAATCCCTTTTAAACCCATTTCCACCTTTTTTTCCCTTCTCTTCCTCTTACTTTTTTTTCACGTTTTTTTACGTTTTTCTCCTTTTCGCCTCTTTTCTGGGCGTATTATTCTTCTTTTTCTTCTTTTTTTTCGTCTAATGCATACCCCATCAGTGCAGCAATGCTTATTCAATACCGCCAGCAGATGGAGACACTGGGGGATAATTTTCTAAGGATTTATACTGATTTTTCCTGTCTGAATTTGTCGCACAGAAAGTTGCAGGCCAAATATGTGTGACATTTCTGCGACTTTAGCTTCTAGAGCATTTTTACAACATTATACATAGGTGCTGAATACATAAAAAGCGACTGTTCAGCGACAGACAAGTCGCATCGGCTGAAAGTAGGCCAGAATGTCAGTCCATGTTGGAGCAGGTTTAGATACAGTCTAAAGCATAGATCTCAAAGTCTGTGCACAGAATTTAGCAAGGGCCTCGCACCTTCTGATGCATCAGGTAGGTGCACAATAGCATAGCCTAACCCTCTGTACTTTGGTCTATATTGATGCGGGACATAGACAGCCAGCTGATGACCAATCCATTAGTGCAATGGATGGCTGGAAGCATTTGTCTTTGCCTTTGCAATACCACAGAAGCAATGCATGGTCAATGTACAGCAATGACACACCTGTGTGAACAGCCAGGAGACCCCCCCCCCCCCCCCCCCATGTTATGTTACATAGTTACATAGTTAGTACGGTCGAAAAAAGACATATGTCCATCACGTTCAACCAGGGAATTAAGGGGTAGGGGTGTGGCGCGATATTGGGGAAGGGATGAGATTTTATATTTCTTCATAAGCATTAATCTTATTTTGTCAATTAGGAACATTCAGCACCCACCCGCTATCAAGGCAGCTGCCTATCATGTCATGCCCTACCTGCACAGGTGTGCTGGCTACTCAAATGATCCAATTAAGGAGGCCATTTAGTCAGCAGCAGCAGAAGTCCTGTGCCTGGACGCTCCAACAGGGGCCAGACACAAGCAGAAGCAGAAGCAGCAGAAGCAGCAGCAGCACCACCTTTTGTTTTTTGGCTGCAGCAGCAGCAAGGCCCACAGGGCTGGCTAGCTGGCTAGCCAGCAAGCAGGTAGCAATGAAAGTAGGAATCTTTCTTTTTAACCCTGTAAGGGGGTGGTGCACTGTACCCGAAGATACTGCCATATCGGGTCAATGCATAGGGCGACGGAAGCAAGCTTCGAAATCGGCCCCCGTTCTCAAAAATCCATTTAATATATGGTCCCCAGATAGGGGACGTATCAGATATTAAACTGATAAGAACAGATACTACACTTGATCTTAGCCAAAAGGCCGAGAAGCGATAACCGTGAAAGGGGCGGGCCCAACAAGGTCCCCTTCATGGGCACTATCACTGCTTGCTGTCAGGGAGGCTGCCAGACAATTTTCCATGCACACTCTGGGCTGGGGGGCAGTCAACCACCAGTACACACAGCAGAACCTAAACCCATACCATTATTGCTAAGCAGCAAGACAGGGGCCCATTGCACTCCCACGGGGCCTTTTTAAATGCAATCCATAACCCGGATTTGCCAGGAACCCTTCTTACTCCTCCTACTTGCATGTGACACTGGGCTTAGGATCTGCATAGGAAACACACACACAAGCACACACCTACCTTTGTTGCCTGCAGATGCCTCCTTGGCTGTCCCCAAACGGTATCAAACCAACACCCACGGGAAGCTGTAAGCATAGAGGACATGCCTGCACCCCATTGGACTTACCTGTGTGGGTTAAATCCGGGTTATTTGACAACCTATGGCGGTGATGGTTCTGCTCAGGCAGAGCAGTGCTGATGCTCCTCATAAAGCTGTCGCTGCTGTGAAGGTTCTAGGTGACATCACAAATCCCTTTGGTTACATACACAACAAAGCTGGGTTGTTGTTGTTTACACTCTGCAAGGCCTGTGGAAGTGAGTGACATCATAGCACTGTAGTTCTGAGGGTTCAAGATGGATGCAACAATCTCCTGTTGCTTCTATGAAGGCCGTAATAGACGACATCACCAAACAGCTCCATAGTCACATACACAGCAAAGGAGAGATGTTGTTTACACCTAGTGATGTCAGTGGTATTGAGTGACATCACAGCACAGTGCTAAGGCTCCTGGGCCTGGACACAGCAGCGGCTGCAATATCTCAACGGAGAATACGTTTATATCTATGTGTGTGTGTGCGCATATATATATATATATATATATATATATATATATATATATATTTCTCCGCCGAAATCACTTTTAAACCCATTTCCACCTTTTTTTCCCTTCTCTTCCTCTTACTTTTTTTTCACGTTTTTTTACGTTTTTCTCCTTTTCGCCTCTTTTCTGGGCGTATTATTCTTCTTTTTCTTCTTTTTTTTCGTCTAATGCATACCCCATCAGTGCAGCAATGCTTATTCAATACCGCCAGCAGATGGAGACACTGGGGGATAATTTTCTAAGGATTTATACTGATTTTTCCTGTCTGAATTTGTCGCACAGAAAGTTGCAGGCCAAATATGTGTGACATTTCTGCGACTTTAGCTTCTAGAGCATTTTTACAACATTATACATAGGTGCTGAATACATAAAAAGCGACTGTTCAGCGACAGACAAGTCGCATCGGCTGAAAGTAGGCCAGAATGTCAGTCCATGTTGGAGCAGGTTTAGATACAGTCTAAAGCATAGATCTCAAAGTCTGTGCACAGAATTTAGCAAGGGCCTCGCACCTTCTGATGCATCAGGTAGGTGCACAATAGCATAGCCTAACCCTCTGTACTTTGGTCTATATTGATGCGGGACATAGACAGCCAGCTGATGACCAATCCATTAGTGCAATGGATGGCTGGAAGCATTTGTCTTTGCCTTTGCAATACCACAGAAGCAATGCATGGTCAATGTACAGCAATGACACACCTGTGTGAACAGCCAGGAGACCCCCCCCCCCCCCCCCATGTTATGTTACATAGTTACATAGTTAGTACGGTCGAAAAAAGACATATGTCCATCACGTTCAACCAGGGAATTAAGGGGTAGGGGTGTGGCGCGATATTGGGGAAGGGATGAGATTTTATATTTCTTCATAAGCATTAATCTTATTTTGTCAATTAGGAACATTCAGCACCCACCCGCTATCAAGGCAGCTGCCTATCATGTCATGCCCTACCTGCACAGGTGTGCTGGCTACTCAAATGATCCAATTAAGGAGGCCATTTAGTCAGCAGCAGCAGAAGTCCTGTGCCTGGACGCTCCAACAGGGGCCAGACACAAGCAGAAGCAGAAGCAGCAGAAGCAGCAGCAGCACCACCTTTTGTTTTTTGGCTGCAGCAGCAGCAAGGCCCACAGGGCTGGCTAGCTGGCTAGCCAGCAAGCAGGTAGCAATGAAAGTAGGAATCTTTCTTTTTAACCCTGTAAGGGGGTGGTGCACTGTACCCGAAGATACTGCCATATCGGGTCAATGCATAGGGCGACGGAAGCAAGCTTCGAAATCGGCCCCCGTTCTCAAAAATCCATTTAATATATGGTCCCCAGATAGGGGACGTATCAGATATTAAACTGATAAGAACAGATACTACACTTGATCTTAGCCAAAAGGCCGAGAAGCGATAACCGTGAAAGGGGCGGGCCCAACAAGGTCCCCTTCATGGGCACTATCACTGCTTGCTGTCAGGGAGGCTGCCAGACAATTTTCCATGCACACTCTGGGCTGGGGGGCAGTCAACCACCAGTACACACAGCAGAACCTAAACCCATACCATTATTGCTAAGCAGCAAGACAGGGGCCCATTGCACTCCCACGGGGCCTTTTTAAATGCAATCCATAACCCGGATTTGCCAGGAACCCTTCTTACTCCTCCTACTTGCATGTGACACTGGGCTTAGGATCTGCATAGGAAACACACACACAAGCACACACCTACCTTTGTTGCCTGCAGATGCCTCCTTGGCTGTCCCCAAACGGTATCAAACCAACACCCACGGGAAGCTGTAAGCATAGAGGACATGCCTGCACCCCATTGGACTTACCTGTGTGGGTTAAATCCGGGTTATTTGACAACCTATGGCGGTGATGGTTCTGCTCAGGCAGAGCAGTGCTGATGCTCCTCATAAAGCTGTCGCTGCTGTGAAGGTTCTAGGTGACATCACAAATCCCTTTGGTTACATACACAACAAAGCTGGGTTGTTGTTGTTTACACTCTGCAAGGCCTGTGGAAGTGAGTGACATCATAGCACTGTAGTTCTGAGGGTTCAAGATGGATGCAACAATCTCCTGTTGCTTCTATGAAGGCCGTAATAGACGACATCACCAAACAGCTCCATAGTCACATACACAGCAAAGGAGAGATGTTGTTTACACCTAGTGATGTCAGTGGTATTGAGTGACATCACAGCACAGTGCTAAGGCTCCTGGGCCTGGACACAGCAGCGGCTGCAATATCTCAACGGAGAATACGTTTATATCTATGTGTGTGTGTGCGCATATATATATATATATATATATATATATATATATATATATATATATTCTCCGCCGAAATCACTTTTAAACCCATTTCCACCTTTTTTTCCCTTCTCTTCCTCTTACTTTTTTTTCACGTTTTTTTACGTTTTTCTCCTTTTCGCCTCTTTTCTGGGCGTATTATTCTTCTTTTTCTTCTTTTTTTTCGTCTAATGCATACCCCATCAGTGCAGCAATGCTTATTCAATACCGCCAGCAGATGGAGACACTGGGGGATAATTTTCTAAGGATTTATACTGATTTTTCCTGTCTGAATTTGTCGCACAGAAAGTTGCAGGCCAAATATGTGTGACATTTCTGCGACTTTAGCTTCTAGAGCATTTTTACAACATTATACATAGGTGCTGAATACATAAAAAGCGACTGTTCAGCGACAGACAAGTCGCATCGGCTGAAAGTAGGCCAGAATGTCAGTCCATGTTGGAGCAGGTTTAGATACAGTCTAAAGCATAGATCTCAAAGTCTGTGCACAGAATTTAGCAAGGGCCTCGCACCTTCTGATGCATCAGGTAGGTGCACAATAGCATAGCCTAACCCTCTGTACTTTGGTCTATATTGATGCGGGACATAGACAGCCAGCTGATGACCAATCCATTAGTGCAATGGATGGCTGGAAGCATTTGTCTTTGCCTTTGCAATACCACAGAAGCAATGCATGGTTCAATGTACAGCAATGACACACCTGTGTGAACAGCCAGGAGACCCCCCCCCCATGTTATGTTACATAGTTACATAGTTAGTACGGTCGAAAAAAGACATATGTCCATCACGTTCAACCAGGGAATTAAGGGGTAGGGGTGTGGCGCGATATTGGGGAAGGGATGAGATTTTATATTTCTTCATAAGCATTAATCTTATTTTGTCAATTAGGAACATTCAGCACCCACCCGCTATCAAGGCAGCTGCCTATCATGTCATGCCCTACCTGCACAGGTGTGCTGGCTACTCAAATGATCCAATTAAGGAGGCCATTTAGTCAGCAGCAGCAGAAGTCCTGTGCCTGGACGCTCCAACAGGGGCCAGACACAAGCAGAAGCAGAAGCAGCAGAAGCAGCAGCAGCAGCACCTTTTGTTTTTTGGCTGCAGCAGCAGCAAGGCCCACAGGGCTGGCTAGCTGGCTAGCCAGCAAGCAGGTAGCAATGAAAGTAGGAATCTTTCTTTTTAACCCTGTAAGGGGGTGGTGCACTGTACCCGAAGATACTGCCATATCGGGTCAATGCATAGGGCGACGGAAGCAAGCTTCGAAATCGGCCCCCGTTCTCAAAAATCCATTTAATATATGGTCCCCAGATAGGGGACGTATCAGATATTAAACTGATAAGAACAGATACTACACTTGATCTTAGCCAAAAGGCCGAGAAGCGATAACCGTGAAAGGGGCGGGCCCAACAAGGTCCCCTTCATGGGCACTATCACTGCTTGCTGTCAGGGAGGCTGCCAGACAATTTTCCATGCACACTCTGGGCTGGGGGGCAGTCAACCACCAGTACACACAGCAGAACCTAAACCCATACCATTATTGCTAAGCAGCAAGACAGGGGCCCATTGCACTCCCACGGGGCCTTTTTAAATGCAATCCATAACCCGGATTTGCCAGGAACCCTTCTTACTCCTCCTACTTGCATGTGACACTGGGCTTAGGATCTGCATAGGAAACACACACACAAGCACACACCTACCTTTGTTGCCTGCAGATGCCTCCTTGGCTGTCCCCAAACGGTATCAAACCAACACCCACGGGAAGCTGTAAGCATAGAGGACATGCCTGCACCCCATTGGACTTACCTGTGTGGGTTAAATCCGGGTTATTTGACAACCTATGGCGGTGATGGTTCTGCTCAGGCAGAGCAGTGCTGATGCTCCTCATAAAGCTGTCGCTGCTGTGAAGGTTCTAGGTGACATCACAAATCCCTTTGGTTACATACACAACAAAGCTGGGTTGTTGTTGTTTACACTCTGCAAGGCCTGTGGAAGTGAGTGACATCATAGCACTGTAGTTCTGAGGGTTCAAGATGGATGCAACAATCTCCTGTTGCTTCTATGAAGGCCGTAATAGACGACATCACCAAACAGCTCCATAGTCACATACACAGCAAAGGAGAGATGTTGTTTACACCTAGTGATGTCAGTGGTATTGAGTGACATCACAGCACAGTGCTAAGGCTCCTGGGCCTGGACACAGCAGCGGCTGCAATATCTCAACGGAGAATACGTTTATATCTATGTGTGTGTGTGCGCATATATATATATATATATATATATATATATATATATATATATATATATTTCTCCGCCGAAATCACTTTTAAACCCATTTCCACCTTTTTTTCCCTTCTCTTCCTCTTACTTTTTTTTCACGTTTTTTTACGTTTTTCTCCTTTTCGCCTCTTTTCTGGGCGTATTATTCTTCTTTTTCTTCTTTTTTTTCGTCTAATGCATACCCCATCAGTGCAGCAATGCTTATTCAATACCGCCAGCAGATGGAGACACTGGGGGATAATTTTCTAAGGATTTATACTGATTTTTCCTGTCTGAATTTGTCGCACAGAAAGTTGCAGGCCAAATATGTGTGACATTTCTGCGACTTTAGCTTCTAGAGCATTTTTACAACATTATACATAGGTGCTGAATACATAAAAAGCGACTGTTCAGCGACAGACAAGTCGCATCGGCTGAAAGTAGGCCAGAATGTCAGTCCATGTTGGAGCAGGTTTAGATACAGTCTAAAGCATAGATCTCAAAGTCTGTGCACAGAATTTAGCAAGGGCCTCGCACCTTCTGATGCATCAGGTAGGTGCACAATAGCATAGCCTAACCCTCTGTACTTTGGTCTATATTGATGCGGGACATAGACAGCCAGCTGATGACCAATCCATTAGTGCAATGGATGGCTGGAAGCATTTGTCTTTGCCTTTGCAATACCACAGAAGCAATGCATGGTCAATGTACAGCAATGACACACCTGTGTGAACAGCCAGGAGACCCCCCCCCCCCCCATGTTATGTTACATAGTTACATAGTTAGTACGGTCGAAAAAAGACATATGTCCATCACGTTCAACCAGGGAATTAAGGGGTAGGGGTGTGGCGCGATATTGGGGAAGGGATGAGATTTTATATTTCTTCATAAGCATTAATCTTATTTTGTCAATTAGGAACATTCAGCACCCACCCGCTATCAAGGCAGCTGCCTATCATGTCATGCCCTACCTGCACAGGTGTGCTGGCTACTCAAATGATCCAATTAAGGAGGCCATTTAGTCAGCAGCAGCAGAAGTCCTGTGCCTGGACGCTCCAACAGGGGCCAGACACAAGCAGAAGCAGAAGCAGCAGAAGCAGCAGCAGCACCACCTTTTGTTTTTTGGCTGCAGCAGCAGCAAGGCCCACAGGGCTGGCTAGCTGGCTAGCCAGCAAGCAGGTAGCAATGAAAGTAGGAATCTTTCTTTTTAACCCTGTAAGGGGGTGGTGCACTGTACCCGAAGATACTGCCATATCGGGTCAATGCATAGGGCGACGGAAGCAAGCTTCGAAATCGGCCCCCGTTCTCAAAAATCCATTTAATATATGGTCCCCAGATAGGGGACGTATCAGATATTAAACTGATAAGAACAGATACTACACTTGATCTTAGCCAAAAGGCCGAGAAGCGATAACCGTGAAAGGGGCGGGCCCAACAAGGTCCCCTTCATGGGCACTATCACTGCTTGCTGTCAGGGAGGCTGCCAGACAATTTTCCATGCACACTCTGGGCTGGGGGGCAGTCAACCACCAGTACACACAGCAGAACCTAAACCCATACCATTATTGCTAAGCAGCAAGACAGGGGCCCATTGCACTCCCACGGGGCCTTTTTAAATGCAATCCATAACCCGGATTTGCCAGGAACCCTTCTTACTCCTCCTACTTGCATGTGACACTGGGCTTAGGATCTGCATAGGAAACACACACACAAGCACACACCTACCTTTGTTGCCTGCAGATGCCTCCTTGGCTGTCCCCAAACGGTATCAAACCAACACCCACGGGAAGCTGTAAGCATAGAGGACATGCCTGCACCCCATTGGACTTACCTGTGTGGGTTAAATCCGGGTTATTTGACAACCTATGGCGGTGATGGTTCTGCTCAGGCAGAGCAGTGCTGATGCTCCTCATAAAGCTGTCGCTGCTGTGAAGGTTCTAGGTGACATCACAAATCCCTTTGGTTACATACACAACAAAGCTGGGTTGTTGTTGTTTACACTCTGCAAGGCCTGTGGAAGTGAGTGACATCATAGCACTGTAGTTCTGAGGGTTCAAGATGGATGCAACAATCTCCTGTTGCTTCTATGAAGGCCGTAATAGACGACATCACCAAACAGCTCCATAGTCACATACACAGCAAAGGAGAGATGTTGTTTACACCTAGTGATGTCAGTGGTATTGAGTGACATCACAGCACAGTGCTAAGGCTCCTGGGCCTGGACACAGCAGCGGCTGCAATATCTCAACGGAGAATACGTTTATATCTATGTGTGTGTGTGCGCATATATATATATATATATATATATATATATATATATATATATTTCTCCGCCGAAATCACTTTTAAACCCATTTCCACCTTTTTTTCCCTTCTCTTCCTCTTACTTTTTTTTCACGTTTTTTTACGTTTTTCTCCTTTTCGCCTCTTTTCTGGGCGTATTATTCTTCTTTTTCTTCTTTTTTTTCGTCTAATGCATACCCCATCAGTGCAGCAATGCTTATTCAATACCGCCAGCAGATGGAGACACTGGGGGATAATTTTCTAAGGATTTATACTGATTTTTCCTGTCTGAATTTGTCGCACAGAAAGTTGCAGGCCAAATATGTGTGACATTTCTGCGACTTTAGCTTCTAGAGCATTTTTACAACATTATACATAGGTGCTGAATACATAAAAAGCGACTGTTCAGCGACAGACAAGTCGCATCGGCTGAAAGTAGGCCAGAATGTCAGTCCATGTTGGAGCAGGTTTAGATACAGTCTAAAGCATAGATCTCAAAGTCTGTGCACAGAATTTAGCAAGGGCCTCGCACCTTCTGATGCATCAGGTAGGTGCACAATAGCATAGCCTAACCCTCTGTACTTTGGTCTATATTGATGCGGGACATAGACAGCCAGCTGATGACCAATCCATTAGTGCAATGGATGGCTGGAAGCATTTGTCTTTGCCTTTGCAATACCACAGAAGCAATGCATGGTCAATGTACAGCAATGACACACCTGTGTGAACAGCCAGGAGACCCCCCCCCCCCCCCCATGTTATGTTACATAGTTACATAGTTAGTACGGTCGAAAAAAGACATATGTCCATCACGTTCAACCAGGGAATTAAGGGGTAGGGGTGTGGCGCGATATTGGGGAAGGGATGAGATTTTATATTTCTTCATAAGCATTAATCTTATTTTGTCAATTAGGAACATTCAGCACCCACCCGCTATCAAGGCAGCTGCCTATCATGTCATGCCCTACCTGCACAGGTGTGCTGGCTACTCAAATGATCCAATTAAGGAGGCCATTTAGTCAGCAGCAGCAGAAGTCCTGTGCCTGGACGCTCCAACAGGGGCCAGACACAAGCAGAAGCAGAAGCAGCAGAAGCAGCAGCAGCACCACCTTTTGTTTTTTGGCTGCAGCAGCAGCAAGGCCCACAGGGCTGGCTAGCTGGCTAGCCAGCAAGCAGGTAGCAATGAAAGTAGGAATCTTTCTTTTTAACCCTGTAAGGGGGTGGTGCACTGTACCCGAAGATACTGCCATATCGGGTCAATGCATAGGGCGACGGAAGCAAGCTTCGAAATCGGCCCCCGTTCTCAAAAATCCATTTAATATATGGTCCCCAGATAGGGGACGTATCAGATATTAAACTGATAAGAACAGATACTACACTTGATCTTAGCCAAAAGGCCGAGAAGCGATAACCGTGAAAGGGGCGGGCCCAACAAGGTCCCCTTCATGGGCACTATCACTGCTTGCTGTCAGGGAGGCTGCCAGACAATTTTCCATGCACACTCTGGGCTGGGGGGCAGTCAACCACCAGTACACACAGCAGAACCTAAACCCATACCATTATTGCTAAGCAGCAAGACAGGGGCCCATTGCACTCCCACGGGGCCTTTTTAAATGCAATCCATAACCCGGATTTGCCAGGAACCCTTCTTACTCCTCCTACTTGCATGTGACACTGGGCTTAGGATCTGCATAGGAAACACACACACAAGCACACACCTACCTTTGTTGCCTGCAGATGCCTCCTTGGCTGTCCCCAAACGGTATCAAACCAACACCCACGGGAAGCTGTAAGCATAGAGGACATGCCTGCACCCCATTGGACTTACCTGTGTGGGTTAAATCCGGGTTATTTGACAACCTATGGCGGTGATGGTTCTGCTCAGGCAGAGCAGTGCTGATGCTCCTCATAAAGCTGTCGCTGCTGTGAAGGTTCTAGGTGACATCACAAATCCCTTTGGTTACATACACAACAAAGCTGGGTTGTTGTTGTTTACACTCTGCAAGGCCTGTGGAAGTGAGTGACATCATAGCACTGTAGTTCTGAGGGTTCAAGATGGATGCAACAATCTCCTGTTGCTTCTATGAAGGCCGTAATAGACGACATCACCAAACAGCTCCATAGTCACATACACAGCAAAGGAGAGATGTTGTTTACACCTAGTGATGTCAGTGGTATTGAGTGACATCACAGCACAGTGCTAAGGCTCCTGGGCCTGGACACAGCAGCGGCTGCAATATCTCAACGGAGAATACGTTTATATCTATGTGTGTGTGTGCGCATATATATATATATATATATATATATATATATATATATATATATCTCCGCCGAAATCACTTTTAAACCCATTTCCACCTTTTTTTCCCTTCTCTTCCTCTTACTTTTTTTTCACGTTTTTTTACGTTTTTCTCCTTTTCGCCTCTTTTCTGGGCGTATTATTCTTCTTTTTCTTCTTTTTTTTCGTCTAATGCATACCCCATCAGTGCAGCAATGCTTATTCAATACCGCCAGCAGATGGAGACACTGGGGGATAATTTTCTAAGGATTTATACTGATTTTTCCTGTCTGAATTTGTCGCACAGAAAGTTGCAGGCCAAATATGTGTGACATTTCTGCGACTTTAGCTTCTAGAGCATTTTTACAACATTATACATAGGTGCTGAATACATAAAAAGCGACTGTTCAGCGACAGACAAGTCGCATCGGCTGAAAGTAGGCCAGAATGTCAGTCCATGTTGGAGCAGGTTTAGATACAGTCTAAAGCATAGATCTCAAAGTCTGTGCACAGAATTTAGCAAGGGCCTCGCACCTTCTGATGCATCAGGTAGGTGCACAATAGCATAGCCTAACCCTCTGTACTTTGGTCTATATTGATGCGGGACATAGACAGCCAGCTGATGACCAATCCATTAGTGCAATGGATGGCTGGAAGCATTTGTCTTTGCCTTTGCAATACCACAGAAGCAATGCATGGTCAATGTACAGCAATGACACACCTGTGTGAACAGCCAGGAGACCCCCCCCCCCCATGTTATGTTACATAGTTACATAGTTGGTACGGTCGAAAAAAGACATATGTCCATCACGTTCAACCAGGGAATTAAGGGGTAGGGGTGTGGCGCGATATTGGGGAAGGGATGAGATTTTATATTTCTTCATAAGCATTAATCTTATTTTGTCAATTAGGAACATTCAGCACCCACCCGCTATCAAGGCAGCTGCCTATCATGTCATGCCCTACCTGCACAGGTGTGCTGGCTACTCAAATGATCCAATTAAGGAGGCCATTTAGTCAGCAGCAGCAGAAGTCCTGTGCCTGGACGCTCCAACAGGGGCCAGACACAAGCAGAAGCAGAAGCAGCAGAAGCAGCAGCAGCACCACCTTTTGTTTTTTGGCTGCAGCAGCAGCAAGGCCCACAGGGCTGGCTAGCTGGCTAGCCAGCAAGCAGGTAGCAATGAAAGTAGGAATCTTTCTTTTTAACCCTGTAAGGGGGTGGTGCACTGTACCCGAAGATACTGCCATATCGGGTCAATGCATAGGGCGACGGAAGCAAGCTTCGAAATCGGCCCCCGTTCTCAAAAATCCATTTAATATATGGTCCCCAGATAGGGGACGTATCAGATATTAAACTGATAAGAACAGATACTACACTTGATCTTAGCCAAAAGGCCGAGAAGCGATAACCGTGAAAGGGGCGGGCCCAACAAGGTCCCCTTCATGGGCACTATCACTGCTTGCTGTCAGGGAGGCTGCCAGACAATTTTCCATGCACACTCTGGGCTGGGGGGCAGTCAACCACCAGTACACACAGCAGAACCTAAACCCATACCATTATTGCTAAGCAGCAAGACAGGGGCCCATTGCACTCCCACGGGGCCTTTTTAAATGCAATCCATAACCCGGATTTGCCAGGAACCCTTCTTACTCCTCCTACTTGCATGTGACACTGGGCTTAGGATCTGCATAGGAAACACACACACAAGCACACACCTACCTTTGTTGCCTGCAGATGCCTCCTTGGCTGTCCCCAAACGGTATCAAACCAACACCCACGGGAAGCTGTAAGCATAGAGGACATGCCTGCACCCCATTGGACTTACCTGTGTGGGTTAAATCCGGGTTATTTGACAACCTATGGCGGTGATGGTTCTGCTCAGGCAGAGCAGTGCTGATGCTCCTCATAAAGCTGTCGCTGCTGTGAAGGTTCTAGGTGACATCACAAATCCCTTTGGTTACATACACAACAAAGCTGGGTTGTTGTTGTTTACACTCTGCAAGGCCTGTGGAAGTGAGTGACATCATAGCACTGTAGTTCTGAGGGTTCAAGATGGATGCAACAATCTCCTGTTGCTTCTATGAAGGCCGTAATAGACGACATCACCAAACAGCTCCATAGTCACATACACAGCAAAGGAGAGATGTTGTTTACACCTAGTGATGTCAGTGGTATTGAGTGACATCACAGCACAGTGCTAAGGCTCCTGGGCCTGGACACAGCAGCGGCTGCAATATCTCAACGGAGAATACGTTTATATCTATGTGTGTGTGTGCGCATATATATATATATATATATATATATATATATATATATATATATATATATATTCTCCGCCGAAATCACTTTTAAACCCATTTCCACCTTTTTTTCCCTTCTCTTCCTCTTACTTTTTTTTCACGTTTTTTTACGTTTTTCTCCTTTTCGCCTCTTTTCTGGGCGTATTATTCTTCTTTTTCTTCTTTTTTTTCGTCTAATGCATACCCCATCAGTGCAGCAATGCTTATTCAATACCGCCAGCAGATGGAGACACTGGGGGATAATTTTCTAAGGATTTATACTGATTTTTCCTGTCTGAATTTGTCGCACAGAAAGTTGCAGGCCAAATATGTGTGACATTTCTGCGACTTTAGCTTCTAGAGCATTTTTACAACATTATACATAGGTGCTGAATACATAAAAAGCGACTGTTCAGCGACAGACAAGTCGCATCGGCTGAAAGTAGGCCAGAATGTCAGTCCATGTTGGAGCAGGTTTAGATACAGTCTAAAGCATAGATCTCAAAGTCTGTGCACAGAATTTAGCAAGGGCCTCGCACCTTCTGATGCATCAGGTAGGTGCACAATAGCATAGCCTAACCCTCTGTACTTTGGTCTATATTGATGCGGGACATAGACAGCCAGCTGATGACCAATCCATTAGTGCAATGGATGGCTGGAAGCATTTGTCTTTGCCTTTGCAATACCACAGAAGCAATGCATGGTCAATGTACAGCAATGACACACCTGTGTGAACAGCCAGGAGACCCCCCCCCCCCCCCCCCCATGTTATGTTACATAGTTACATAGTTAGTACGGTCGAAAAAAGACATATGTCCATCACGTTCAACCAGGGAATTAAGGGGTAGGGGTGTGGCGCGATATTGGGGAAGGGATGAGATTTTATATTTCTTCATAAGCATTAATCTTATTTTGTCAATTAGGAACATTCAGCACCCACCCGCTATCAAGGCAGCTGCCTATCATGTCATGCCCTACCTGCACAGGTGTGCTGGCTACTCAAATGATCCAATTAAGGAGGCCATTTAGTCAGCAGCAGCAGAAGTCCTGTGCCTGGACGCTCCAACAGGGGCCAGACACAAGCAGAAGCAGCAGAAGCAGCAGAAGCAGCAGCAGCACCACCTTTTGTTTTTTGGCTGCAGCAGCAGCAAGGCCCACAGGGCTGGCTAGCTGGCTAGCCAGCAAGCAGGTAGCAATGAAAGTAGGAATCTTTCTTTTTAACCCTGTAAGGGGGTGGTGCACTGTACCCGAAGATACTGCCATATCGGGTCAATGCATAGGGCGACGGAAGCAAGCTTCGAAATCGGCCCCCGTTCTCAAAAATCCATTTAATATATGGTCCCCAGATAGGGGACGTATCAGATATTAAACTGATAAGAACAGATACTACACTTGATCTTAGCCAAAAGGCCGAGAAGCGATAACCGTGAAAGGGGCGGGCCCAACAAGGTCCCCTTCATGGGCACTATCACTGCTTGCTGTCAGGGAGGCTGCCAGACAATTTTCCATGCACACTCTGGGCTGGGGGGCAGTCAACCACCAGTACACACAGCAGAACCTAAACCCATACCATTATTGCTAAGCAGCAAGACAGGGGCCCATTGCACTCCCACGGGGCCTTTTTAAATGCAATCCATAACCCGGATTTGCCAGGAACCCTTCTTACTCCTCCTACTTGCATGTGACACTGGGCTTAGGATCTGCATAGGAAACACACACACAAGCACACACCTACCTTTGTTGCCTGCAGATGCCTCCTTGGCTGTCCCCAAACGGTATCAAACCAACACCCACGGGAAGCTGTAAGCATAGAGGACATGCCTGCACCCCATTGGACTTACCTGTGTGGGTTAAATCCGGGTTATTTGACAACCTATGGCGGTGATGGTTCTGCTCAGGCAGAGCAGTGCTGATGCTCCTCATAAAGCTGTCGCTGCTGTGAAGGTTCTAGGTGACATCACAAATCCCTTTGGTTACATACACAACAAAGCTGGGTTGTTGTTGTTTACACTCTGCAAGGCCTGTGGAAGTGAGTGACATCATAGCACTGTAGTTCTGAGGGTTCAAGATGGATGCAACAATCTCCTGTTGCTTCTATGAAGGCCGTAATAGACGACATCACCAAACAGCTCCATAGTCACATACACAGCAAAGGAGAGATGTTGTTTACACCTAGTGATGTCAGTGGTATTGAGTGACATCACAGCACAGTGCTAAGGCTCCTGGGCCTGGACACAGCAGCGGCTGCAATATCTCAACGGAGAATACGTTTATATCTATGTGTGTGTGTGCGCATATTATATATATATATATATATATATATATATATATATATATATTTCTCCGCCGAAATCACTTTTAAACCCATTTCCACCTTTTTTTCCCTTCTCTTCCTCTTACTTTTTTTTCACGTTTTTTTACGTTTTTCTCCTTTTCGCCTCTTTTCTGGGCGTATTATTCTTCTTTTTCTTCTTTTTTTTCGTCTAATGCATACCCCATCAGTGCAGCAATGCTTATTCAATACCGCCAGCAGATGGAGACACTGGGGGATAATTTTCTAAGGATTTATACTGATTTTTCCTGTCTGAATTTGTCGCACAGAAAGTTGCAGGCCAAATATGTGTGACATTTCTGCGACTTTAGCTTCTAGAGCATTTTTACAACATTATACATAGGTGCTGAATACATAAAAAGCGACTGTTCAGCGACAGACAAGTCGCATCGGCTGAAAGTAGGCCAGAATGTCAGTCCATGTTGGAGCAGGTTTAGATACAGTCTAAAGCATAGATCTCAAAGTCTGTGCACAGAATTTAGCAAGGGCCTCGCACCTTCTGATGCATCAGGTAGGTGCACAATAGCATAGCCTAACCCTCTGTACTTTGGTCTATATTGATGCGGGACATAGACAGCCAGCTGATGACCAATCCATTAGTGCAATGGATGGCTGGAAGCATTTGTCTTTGCCTTTGCAATACCACAGAAGCAATGCATGGTCAATGTACAGCAATGACACACCTGTGTGAACAGCCAGGAGACCCCCCCCCCCCCCCCCATGTTATGTTACATAGTTACATAGTTAGTACGGTCGAAAAAAGACATATGTCCATCACGTTCAACCAGGGAATTAAGGGGTAGGGGTGTGGCGCGATATTGGGGAAGGGATGAGATTTTATATTTCTTCATAAGCATTAATCTTATTTTGTCAATTAGGAACATTCAGCACCCACCCGCTATCAAGGCAGCTGCCTATCATGTCATGCCCTACCTGCACAGGTGTGCTGGCTACTCAAATGATCCAATTAAGGAGGCCATTTAGTCAGCAGCAGCAGAAGTCCTGTGCCTGGACGCTCCAACAGGGGCCAGACACAAGCAGAAGCAGAAGCAGCAGAAGCAGCAGCAGCACCACCTTTTGTTTTTTGGCTGCAGCAGCAGCAAGGCCCACAGGGCTGGCTAGCTGGCTAGCCAGCAAGCAGGTAGCAATGAAAGTAGGAATCTTTCTTTTTAACCCTGTAAGGGGGTGGTGCACTGTACCCGAAGATACTGCCATATCGGGTCAATGCATAGGGCGACGGAAGCAAGCTTCGAAATCGGCCCCCGTTCTCAAAAATCCATTTAATATATGGTCCCCAGATAGGGGACGTATCAGATATTAAACTGATAAGAACAGATACTACACTTGATCTTAGCCAAAAGGCCGAGAAGCGATAACCGTGAAAGGGGCGGGCCCAACAAGGTCCCCTTCATGGGCACTATCACTGCTTGCTGTCAGGGAGGCTGCCAGACAATTTTCCATGCACACTCTGGGCTGGGGGGCAGTCAACCACCAGTACACACAGCAGAACCTAAACCCATACCATTATTGCTAAGCAGCAAGACAGGGGCCCATTGCACTCCCACGGGGCCTTTTTAAATGCAATCCATAACCCGGATTTGCCAGGAACCCTTCTTACTCCTCCTACTTGCATGTGACACTGGGCTTAGGATCTGCATAGGAAACACACACACAAGCACACACCTACCTTTGTTGCCTGCAGATGCCTCCTTGGCTGTCCCCAAACGGTATCAAACCAACACCCACGGGAAGCTGTAAGCATAGAGGACATGCCTGCACCCCATTGGACTTACCTGTGTGGGTTAAATCCGGGTTATTTGACAACCTATGGCGGTGATGGTTCTGCTCAGGCAGAGCAGTGCTGATGCTCCTCATAAAGCTGTCGCTGCTGTGAAGGTTCTAGGTGACATCACAAATCCCTTTGGTTACATACACAACAAAGCTGGGTTGTTGTTGTTTACACTCTGCAAGGCCTGTGGAAGTGAGTGACATCATAGCACTGTAGTTCTGAGGGTTCAAGATGGATGCAACAATCTCCTGTTGCTTCTATGAAGGCCGTAATAGACGACATCACCAAACAGCTCCATAGTCACATACACAGCAAAGGAGAGATGTTGTTTACACCTAGTGATGTCAGTGGTATTGAGTGACATCACAGCACAGTGCTAAGGCTCCTGGGCCTGGACACAGCAGCGGCTGCAATATCTCAACGGAGAATACGTTTATATCTATGTGTGTGTGTGCGCATATATATATATATATATATATATATATATATATATATATATATATATTTCTCCGCCGAAATCACTTTTAAACCCATTTCCACCTTTTTTTCCCTTCTCTTCCTCTTACTTTTTTTTCACGTTTTTTTACGTTTTTCTCCTTTTCGCCTCTTTTCTGGGCGTATTATTCTTCTTTTTCTTCTTTTTTTTCGTCTAATGCATACCCCATCAGTGCAGCAATGCTTATTCAATACCGCCAGCAGATGGAGACACTGGGGGATAATTTTCTAAGGATTTATACTGATTTTTCCTGTCTGAATTTGTCGCACAGAAAGTTGCAGGCCAAATATGTGTGACATTTCTGCGACTTTAGCTTCTAGAGCATTTTTACAACATTATACATAGGTGCTGAATACATAAAAAGCGACTGTTCAGCGACAGACAAGTCGCATCGGCTGAAAGTAGGCCAGAATGTCAGTCCATGTTGGAGCAGGTTTAGATACAGTCTAAAGCATAGATCTCAAAGTCTGTGCACAGAATTTAGCAAGGGCCTCGCACCTTCTGATGCATCAGGTAGGTGCACAATAGCATAGCCTAACCCTCTGTACTTTGGTCTATATTGATGCGGGACATAGACAGCCAGCTGATGACCAATCCATTAGTGCAATGGATGGCTGGAAGCATTTGTCTTTGCCTTTGCAATACCACAGAAGCAATGCATGGTCAATGTACAGCAATGACACACCTGTGTGAACAGCCAGGAGACCCCCCCCCCCCCCCCCCATGTTATGTTACATAGTTACATAGTTAGTACGGTCGAAAAAAGACATATGTCCATCACGTTCAACCAGGGAATTAAGGGGTAGGGGTGTGGCGCGATATTGGGGAAGGGATGAGATTTTATATTTCTTCATAAGCATTAATCTTATTTTGTCAATTAGGAACATTCAGCACCCACCCGCTATCAAGGCAGCTGCCTATCATGTCATGCCCACAGGTGTGCTGGCTACTCAAATGATCCAATTAAGGAGGCCATTTAGTCAGCAGCAGCAGAAGTCCTGTGCCTGGACGCTCCAACAGGGGCCAGACACAAGCAGAAGCAGCAGAAGCAGCAGCAGCACCACCTTTTGTTTTTTGGCTGCAGCAGCAGCAAGGCCCACAGGGCTGGCTAGCTGGCTAGCCAGCAAGCAGGTAGCAATGAAAGTAGGAATCTTTCTTTTTAACCCTGTAAGGGGGTGGTGCACTGTACCCGAAGATACTGCCATATCGGGTCAATGCATAGGGCGACGGAAGCAAGCTTCGAAATCGGCCCCCGTTCTCAAAAATCCATTTAATATATGGTCCCCAGATAGGGGACGTATCAGATATTAAACTGATAAGAACAGATACTACACTTGATCTTAGCCAAAAGGCCGAGAAGCGATAACCGTGAAAGGGGCGGGCCCAACAAGGTCCCCTTCATGGGCACTATCACTGCTTGCTGTCAGGGAGGCTGCCAGACAATTTTCCATGCACACTCTGGGCTGGGGGGCAGTCAACCACCAGTACACACAGCAGAACCTAAACCCATACCATTATTGCTAAGCAGCAAGACAGGGGCCCATTGCACTCCCACGGGGCCTTTTTAAATGCAATCCATAACCCGGATTTGCCAGGAACCCTTCTTACTCCTCCTACTTGCATGTGACACTGGGCTTAGGATCTGCATAGGAAACACACACACAAGCACACACCTACCTTTGTTGCCTGCAGATGCCTCCTTGGCTGTCCCCAAACGGTATCAAACCAACACCCACGGGAAGCTGTAAGCATAGAGGACATGCCTGCACCCCATTGGACTTACCTGTGTGGGTTAAATCCGGGTTATTTGACAACCTATGGCGGTGATGGTTCTGCTCAGGCAGAGCAGTGCTGATGCTCCTCATAAAGCTGTCGCTGCTGTGAAGGTTCTAGGTGACATCACAAATCCCTTTGGTTACATACACAACAAAGCTGGGTTGTTGTTGTTTACACTCTGCAAGGCCTGTGGAAGTGAGTGACATCATAGCACTGTAGTTCTGAGGGTTCAAGATGGATGCAACAATCTCCTGTTGCTTCTATGAAGGCCGTAATAGACGACATCACCAAACAGCTCCATAGTCACATACACAGCAAAGGAGAGATGTTGTTTACACCTAGTGATGTCAGTGGTATTGAGTGACATCACAGCACAGTGCTAAGGCTCCTGGGCCTGGACACAGCAGCGGCTGCAATATCTCAACGGAGAATACGTTTATATCTATGTGTGTGTGTGCGCATATATATATATATATATATATATATATATATATATATATATATATATTTCTCCGCCGAAATCACTTTTAAACCCATTTCCACCTTTTTTTCCCTTCTCTTCCTCTTACTTTTTTTTCACGTTTTTTTACGTTTTTCTCCTTTTCGCCTCTTTTCTGGGCGTATTATTCTTCTTTTTCTTCTTTTTTTTCGTCTAATGCATACCCCATCAGTGCAGCAATGCTTATTCAATACCGCCAGCAGATGGAGACACTGGGGGATAATTTTCTAAGGATTTATACTGATTTTTCCTGTCTGAATTTGTCGCACAGAAAGTTGCAGGCCAAATATGTGTGACATTTCTGCGACTTTAGCTTCTAGAGCATTTTTACAACATTATACATAGGTGCTGAATACATAAAAAGCGACTGTTCAGCGACAGACAAGTCGCATCGGCTGAAAGTAGGCCAGAATGTCAGTCCATGTTGGAGCAGGTTTAGATACAGTCTAAAGCATAGATCTCAAAGTCTGTGCACAGAATTTAGCAAGGGCCTCGCACCTTCTGATGCATCAGGTAGGTGCACAATAGCATAGCCTAACCCTCTGTACTTTGGTCTATATTGATGCGGGACATAGACAGCCAGCTGATGACCAATCCATTAGTGCAATGGATGGCTGGAAGCATTTGTCTTTGCCTTTGCAATACCACAGAAGCAATGCATGGTCAATGTACAGCAATGACACACCTGTGTGAACAGCCAGGAGACCCCCCCCCCCCCATGTTATGTTACATAGTTACATAGTTAGTACGGTCGAAAAAAGACATATGTCCATCACGTTCAACCAGGGAATTAAGGGGTAGGGGTGTGGCGCGATATTGGGGAAGGGATGAGATTTTATATTTCTTCATAAGCATTAATCTTATTTTGTCAATTAGGAACATTCAGCACCCACCCGCTATCAAGGCAGCTGCCTATCATGTCATGCCCTACCTGCACAGGTGTGCTGGCTACTCAAATGATCCAATTAAGGAGGCCATTTAGTCAGCAGCAGCAGAAGTCCTGTGCCTGGACGCTCCAACAGGGGCCAGACACAAGCAGAAGCAGAAGCAGCAGAAGCAGCAGCAGCACCACCTTTTGTTTTTTGGCTGCAGCAGCAGCAAGGCCCACAGGGCTGGCTAGCTGGCTAGCCAGCAAGCAGGTAGCAATGAAAGTAGGAATCTTTCTTTTTAACCCTGTAAGGGGGTGGTGCACTGTACCCGAAGATACTGCCATATCGGGTCAATGCATAGGGCGACGGAAGCAAGCTTCGAAATCGGCCCCCGTTCTCAAAAATCCATTTAATATATGGTCCCCAGATAGGGGACGTATCAGATATTAAACTGATAAGAACAGATACTACACTTGATCTTAGCCAAAAGGCCGAGAAGCGATAACCGTGAAAGGGGCGGGCCCAACAAGGTCCCCTTCATGGGCACTATCACTGCTTGCTGTCAGGGAGGCTGCCAGACAATTTTCCATGCACACTCTGGGCTGGGGGGCAGTCAACCACCAGTACACACAGCAGAACCTAAACCCATACCATTATTGCTAAGCAGCAAGACAGGGGCCCATTGCACTCCCACGGGGCCTTTTTAAATGCAATCCATAACCCGGATTTGCCAGGAACCCTTCTTACTCCTCCTACTTGCATGTGACACTGGGCTTAGGATCTGCATAGGAAACACACACACAAGCACACACCTACCTTTGTTGCCTGCAGATGCCTCCTTGGCTGTCCCCAAACGGTATCAAACCAACACCCACGGGAAGCTGTAAGCATAGAGGACATGCCTGCACCCCATTGGACTTACCTGTGTGGGTTAAATCCGGGTTATTTGACAACCTATGGCGGTGATGGTTCTGCTCAGGCAGAGCAGTGCTGATGCTCCTCATAAAGCTGTCGCTGCTGTGAAGGTTCTAGGTGACATCACAAATCCCTTTGGTTACATACACAACAAAGCTGGGTTGTTGTTGTTTACACTCTGCAAGGCCTGTGGAAGTGAGTGACATCATAGCACTGTAGTTCTGAGGGTTCAAGATGGATGCAACAATCTCCTGTTGCTTCTATGAAGGCCGTAATAGACGACATCACCAAACAGCTCCATAGTCACATACACAGCAAAGGAGAGATGTTGTTTACACCTAGTGATGTCAGTGGTATTGAGTGACATCACAGCACAGTGCTAAGGCTCCTGGGCCTGGACACAGCAGCGGCTGCAATATCTCAACGGAGAATACGTTTATATCTATGTGTGTGTGTGCGCATATATATATATATATATATATATATGTATATATATTTCTCCGCCGAAATCACTTTTAAACCCATTTCCACCTTTTTTTCCCTTCTCTTCCTCTTACTTTTTTTTCACGTTTTTTTACGTTTTTCTCCTTTTCGCCTCTTTTCTGGGCGTATTATTCTTCTTTTTCTTCTTTTTTTTCGTCTAATGCATACCCCATCAGTGCAGCAATGCTTATTCAATACCGCCAGCAGATGGAGACACTGGGGGATAATTTTCTAAGGATTTATACTGATTTTTCCTGTCTGAATTTGTCGCACAGAAAGTTGCAGGCCAAATATGTGTGACATTTCTGCGACTTTAGCTTCTAGAGCATTTTTACAACATTATACATAGGTGCTGAATACATAAAAAGCGACTGTTCAGCGACAGACAAGTCGCATCGGCTGAAAGTAGGCCAGAATGTCAGTCCATGTTGGAGCAGGTTTAGATACAGTCTAAAGCATAGATCTCAAAGTCTGTGCACAGAATTTAGCAAGGGCCTCGCACCTTCTGATGCATCAGGTAGGTGCACAATAGCATAGCCTAACCCTCTGTACTTTGGTCTATATTGATGCGGGACATAGACAGCCAGCTGATGACCAATCCATTAGTGCAATGGATGGCTGGAAGCATTTGTCTTTGCCTTTGCAATACCACAGAAGCAATGCATGGTCAATGTACAGCAATGACACACCTGTGTGAACAGCCAGGAGACCCCCCCCCCCCCATGTTATGTTACATAGTTACATAGTTAGTACGGTCGAAAAAAGACATATGTCCATCACGTTCAACCAGGGAATTAAGGGGTAGGGGTGTGGCGCGATATTGGGGAAGGGATGAGATTTTATATTTCTTCATAAGCATTAATCTTATTTTGTCAATTAGGAACATTCAGCACCCACCCGCTATCAAGGCAGCTGCCTATCATGTCATGCCCTACCTGCACAGGTGTGCTGGCTACTCAAATGATCCAATTAAGGAGGCCATTTAGTCAGCAGCAGCAGAAGTCCTGTGCCTGGACGCTCCAACAGGGGCCAGACACAAGCAGAAGCAGAAGCAGCAGAAGCAGCAGCAGCACCACCTTTTGTTTTTTGGCTGCAGCAGCAGCAAGGCCCACAGGGCTGGCTAGCTGGCTAGCCAGCAAGCAGGTAGCAATGAAAGTAGGAATCTTTCTTTTTAACCCTGTAAGGGGGTGGTGCACTGTACCCGAAGATACTGCCATATCGGGTCAATGCATAGGGCGACGGAAGCAAGCTTCGAAATCGGCCCCCGTTCTCAAAAATCCATTTAATATATGGTCCCCAGATAGGGGACGTATCAGATATTAAACTGATAAGAACAGATACTACACTTGATCTTAGCCAAAAGGCCGAGAAGCGATAACCGTGAAAGGGGCGGGCCCAACAAGGTCCCCTTCATGGGCACTATCACTGCTTGCTGTCAGGGAGGCTGCCAGACAATTTTCCATGCACACTCTGGGCTGGGGGGCAGTCAACCACCAGTACACACAGCAGAACCTAAACCCATACCATTATTGCTAAGCAGCAAGACAGGGGCCCATTGCACTCCCACGGGGCCTTTTTAAATGCAATCCATAACCCGGATTTGCCAGGAACCCTTCTTACTCCTCCTACTTGCATGTGACACTGGGCTTAGGATCTGCATAGGAAACACACACACAAGCACACACCTACCTTTGTTGCCTGCAGATGCCTCCTTGGCTGTCCCCAAACGGTATCAAACCAACACCCACGGGAAGCTGTAAGCATAGAGGACATGCCTGCACCCCATTGGACTTACCTGTGTGGGTTAAATCCGGGTTATTTGACAACCTATGGCGGTGATGGTTCTGCTCAGGCAGAGCAGTGCTGATGCTCCTCATAAAGCTGTCGCTGCTGTGAAGGTTCTAGGTGACATCACAAATCCCTTTGGTTACATACACAACAAAGCTGGGTTGTTGTTGTTTACACTCTGCAAGGCCTGTGGAAGTGAGTGACATCATAGCACTGTAGTTCTGAGGGTTCAAGATGGATGCAACAATCTCCTGTTGCTTCTATGAAGGCCGTAATAGACGACATCACCAAACAGCTCCATAGTCACATACACAGCAAAGGAGAGATGTTGTTTACACCTAGTGATGTCAGTGGTATTGAGTGACATCACAGCACAGTGCTAAGGCTCCTGGGCCTGGACACAGCAGCGGCTGCAATATCTCAACGGAGAATACGTTTATATCTATGTGTGTGTGTGCGCATATATATATATATATATTTCTCCGCCGAAATCACTTTTAAACCCATTTCCACCTTTTTTTCCCTTCTCTTCCTCTTACTTTTTTTTCACGTTTTTTTACGTTTTTCTCCTTTTCGCCTCTTTTCTGGGCGTATTATTCTTCTTTTTCTTCTTTTTTTTCGTCTAATGCATACCCCATCAGTGCAGCAATGCTTATTCAATACCGCCAGCAGATGGAGACACTGGGGGATAATTTTCTAAGGATTTATACTGATTTTTCCTGTCTGAATTTGTCGCACAGAAAGTTGCAGGCCAAATATGTGTGACATTTCTGCGACTTTAGCTTCTAGAGCATTTTTACAACATTATACATAGGTGCTGAATACATAAAAAGCGACTGTTCAGCGACAGACAAGTCGCATCGGCTGAAAGTAGGCCAGAATGTCAGTCCATGTTGGAGCAGGTTTAGATACAGTCTAAAGCATAGATCTCAAAGTCTGTGCACAGAATTTAGCAAGGGCCTCGCACCTTCTGATGCATCAGGTAGGTGCACAATAGCATAGCCTAACCCTCTGTACTTTGGTCTATTTTGATGCGGGACATAGACAGCCAGCTGATGACCAATCCATTAGTGCAATGGATGGCTGGAAGCATTTGTCTTTGCCTTTGCAATACCACAGAAGCAATGCATGGTCAATGTACAGCAATGACACACCTGTGTGAACAGCCAGGAGACCCCCCCCCCCCATGTTATGTTACATAGTTACATAGTTAGTACGGTCGAAAAAAGACATATGTCCATCACGTTCAACCAGGGAATTAAGGGGTAGGGGTGTGGCGCGATATTGGGGAAGGGATGAGATTTTATATTTCTTCATAAGCATTAATCTTATTTTGTCAATTAGGAACATTCAGCACCCACCCGCTATCAAGGCAGCTGCCTATCATGTCATGCCCTACCTGCACAGGTGTGCTGGCTACTCAAATGATCCAATTAAGGAGGCCATTTAGTCAGCAGCAGCAGAAGTCCTGTGCCTGGACGCTCCAACAGGGGCCAGACACAAGCAGAAGCAGAAGCAGCAGAAGCAGCAGCAGCACCACCTTTTGTTTTTTGGCTGCAGCAGCAGCAAGGCCCACAGGGCTGGCTAGCTGGCTAGCCAGCAAGCAGGTAGCAATGAAAGTAGGAATCTTTCTTTTTAACCCTGTAAGGGGGTGGTGCACTGTACCCGAAGATACTGCCATATCGGGTCAATGCATAGGGCGACGGAAGCAAGCTTCGAAATCGGCCCCCGTTCTCAAAAATCCATTTAATATATGGTCCCCAGATAGGGGACGTATCAGATATTAAACTGATAAGAACAGATACTACACTTGATCTTAGCCAAAAGGCCGAGAAGCGATAACCGTGAAAGGGGCGGGCCCAACAAGGTCCCCTTCATGGGCACTATCACTGCTTGCTGTCAGGGAGGCTGCCAGACAATTTTCCATGCACACTCTGGGCTGGGGGGCAGTCAACCACCAGTACACACAGCAGAACCTAAACCCATACCATTATTGCTAAGCAGCAAGACAGGGGCCCATTGCACTCCCACGGGGCCTTTTTAAATGCAATCCATAACCCGGATTTGCCAGGAACCCTTCTTACTCCTCCTACTTGCATGTGACACTGGGCTTAGGATCTGCATAGGAAACACACACACAAGCACACACCTACCTTTGTTGCCTGCAGATGCCTCCTTGGCTGTCCCCAAACGGTATCAAACCAACACCCACGGGAAGCTGTAAGCATAGAGGACATGCCTGCACCCCATTGGACTTACCTGTGTGGGTTAAATCCGGGTTATTTGACAACCTATGGCGGTGATGGTTCTGCTCAGGCAGAGCAGTGCTGATGCTCCTCATAAAGCTGTCGCTGCTGTGAAGGTTCTAGGTGACATCACAAATCCCTTTGGTTACATACACAACAAAGCTGGGTTGTTGTTGTTTACACTCTGCAAGGCCTGTGGAAGTGAGTGACATCATAGCACTGTAGTTCTGAGGGTTCAAGATGGATGCAACAATCTCCTGTTGCTTCTATGAAGGCCGTAATAGACGACATCACCAAACAGCTCCATAGTCACATACACAGCAAAGGAGAGATGTTGTTTACACCTAGTGATGTCAGTGGTATTGAGTGACATCACAGCACAGTGCTAAGGCTCCTGGGCCTGGACACAGCAGCGGCTGCAATATCTCAACGGAGAATACGTTTATATCTATGTGTGTGTGTGCGCATATATATATATATATATATATATATATATATATATATATATATATTTCTCCGCCGAAATCACTTTTAAACCCATTTCCACCTTTTTTTCCCTTCTCTTCCTCTTACTTTTTTTTCACGTTTTTTTACGTTTTTCTCCTTTTCGCCTCTTTTCTGGGCGTATTATTCTTCTTTTTCTTCTTTTTTTTCGTCTAATGCATACCCCATCAGTGCAGCAATGCTTATTCAATACCGCCAGCAGATGGAGACACTGGGGGATAATTTTCTAAGGATTTATACTGATTTTTCCTGTCTGAATTTGTCGCACAGAAAGTTGCAGGCCAAATATGTGTGACATTTCTGCGACTTTAGCTTCTAGAGCATTTTTACAACATTATACATAGGTGCTGAATACATAAAAAGCGACTGTTCAGCGACAGACAAGTCGCATCGGCTGAAAGTAGGCCAGAATGTCAGTCCATGTTGGAGCAGGTTTAGATACAGTCTAAAGCATAGATCTCAAAGTCTGTGCACAGAATTTAGCAAGGGCCTCGCACCTTCTGATGCATCAGGTAGGTGCACAATAGCATAGCCTAACCCTCTGTACTTTGGTCTATATTGATGCGGGACATAGACAGCCAGCTGATGACCAATCCATTAGTGCAATGGATGGCTGGAAGCATTTGTCTTTGCCTTTGCAATACCACAGAAGCAATGCATGGTCAATGTACAGCAATGACACACCTGTGTGAACAGCCAGGAGACCCCCCCCCCCATGTTATGTTACATAGTTACATAGTTAGTACGGTCGAAAAAAGACATATGTCCATCACGTTCAACCAGGGAATTAAGGGGTAGGGGTGTGGCGCGATATTGGGGAAGGGATGAGATTTTATATTTCTTCATAAGCATTAATCTTATTTTGTCAATTAGGAACATTCAGCACCCACCCGCTATCAAGGCAGCTGCCTATCATGTCATGCCCTACCTGCACAGGTGTGCTGGCTACTCAAATGATCCAATTAAGGAGGCCATTTAGTCAGCAGCAGCAGAAGTCCTGTGCCTGGACGCTCCAACAGGGGCCAGACACAAGCAGAAGCAGAAGCAGCAGAAGCAGCAGCAGCACCACCTTTTGTTTTTTGGCTGCAGCAGCAGCAAGGCCCACAGGGCTGGCTAGCTGGCTAGCCAGCAAGCAGGTAGCAATGAAAGTAGGAATCTTTCTTTTTAACCCTGTAAGGGGGTGGTGCACTGTACCCGAAGATACTGCCATATCGGGTCAATGCATAGGGCGACGGAAGCAAGCTTCGAAATCGGCCCCCGTTCTCAAAAATCCATTTAATATATGGTCCCCAGATAGGGGACGTATCAGATATTAAACTGATAAGAACAGATACTACACTTGATCTTAGCCAAAAGGCCGAGAAGCGATAACCGTGAAAGGGGCGGGCCCAACAAGGTCCCCTTCATGGGCACTATCACTGCTTGCTGTCAGGGAGGCTGCCAGACAATTTTCCATGCACACTCTGGGCTGGGGGGCAGTCAACCACCAGTACACACAGCAGAACCTAAACCCATACCATTATTGCTAAGCAGCAAGACAGGGGCCCATTGCACTCCCACGGGGCCTTTTTAAATGCAATCCATAACCCGGATTTGCCAGGAACCCTTCTTACTCCTCCTACTTGCATGTGACACTGGGCTTAGGATCTGCATAGGAAACACACACACAAGCACACACCTACCTTTGTTGCCTGCAGATGCCTCCTTGGCTGTCCCCAAACGGTATCAAACCAACACCCACGGGAAGCTGTAAGCATAGAGGACATGCCTGCACCCCATTGGACTTACCTGTGTGGGTTAAATCCGGGTTATTTGACAACCTATGGCGGTGATGGTTCTGCTCAGGCAGAGCAGTGCTGATGCTCCTCATAAAGCTGTCGCTGCTGTGAAGGTTCTAGGTGACATCACAAATCCCTTTGGTTACATACACAACAAAGCTGGGTTGTTGTTGTTTACACTCTGCAAGGCCTGTGGAAGTGAGTGACATCATAGCACTGTAGTTCTGAGGGTTCAAGATGGATGCAACAATCTCCTGTTGCTTCTATGAAGGCCGTAATAGACGACATCACCAAACAGCTCCATAGTCACATACACAGCAAAGGAGAGATGTTGTTTACACCTAGTGATGTCAGTGGTATTGAGTGACATCACAGCACAGTGCTAAGGCTCCTGGGCCTGGACACAGCAGCGGCTGCAATATCTCAACGGAGAATACGTTTATATCTATGTGTGTGTGTGCGCATATATATATATATATATATATATATATATATATATATATATATATTTCTCCGCCGAAATCACTTTTAAACCCATTTCCACCTTTTTTTCCCTTCTCTTCCTCTTACTTTTTTTTCACGTTTTTTTACGTTTTTCTCCTTTTCGCCTCTTTTCTGGGCGTATTATTCTTCTTTTTCTTCTTTTTTTTCGTCTAATGCATACCCCATCAGTGCAGCAATGCTTATTCAATACCGCCAGCAGATGGAGACACTGGGGGATAATTTTCTAAGGATTTATACTGATTTTTCCTTACTGATTTTTCCTGTCTGAATTTGTCGCACAGAAAGTTGCAGGCCAAATATGTGTGACATTTCTGCGACTTTAGCTTCTAGAGCATTTTTACAACATTATACATAGGTGCTGAATACATAAAAAGCGACTGTTCAGCGACAGACAAGTCGCATCGGCTGAAAGTAGGCCAGAATGTCAGTCCATGTTGGAGCAGGTTTAGATACAGTCTAAAGCATAGATCTCAAAGTCTGTGCACAGAATTTAGCAAGGGCCTCGCACCTTCTGATGCATCAGGTAGGTGCACAATAGCATAGCCTAACCCTCTGTACTTTGGTCTATATTGATGCGGGACATAGACAGCCAGCTGATGACCAATCCATTAGTGCAATGGATGGCTGGAAGCATTTGTCTTTGCCTTTGCAATACCACAGAAGCAATGCATGGTCAATGTACAGCAATGACACACCTGTGTGAACAGCCAGGAGACCCCCCCCCCCCCCCCCCATGTTATGTTACATAGTTACATAGTTAGTACGGTCGAAAAAAGACATATGTCCATCACGTTCAACCAGGGAATTAAGGGGTAGGGGTGTGGCGCGATATTGGGGAAGGGATGAGATTTTATATTTCTTCATAAGCATTAATCTTATTTTGTCAATTAGGAACATTCAGCACCCACCCGCTATCAAGGCAGCTGCCTATCATGTCATGCCCTACCTGCACAGGTGTGCTGGCTACTCAAATGATCCAATTAAGGAGGCCATTTAGTCAGCAGCAGCAGAAGTCCTGTGCCTGGACGCTCCAACAGGGGCCAGACACAAGCAGAAGCAGAAGCAGCAGAAGCAGCAGCAGCACCACCTTTTGTTTTTTGGCTGCAGCAGCAGCAAGGCCCACAGGGCTGGCTAGCTGGCTAGCCAGCAAGCAGGTAGCAATGAAAGTAGGAATCTTTCTTTTTAACCCTGTAAGGGGGTGGTGCACTGTACCCGAAGATACTGCCATATCGGGTCAATGCATAGGGCGACGGAAGCAAGCTTCGAAATCGGCCCCCGTTCTCAAAAATCCATTTAATATATGGTCCCCAGATAGGGGACGTATCAGATATTAAACTGATAAGAACAGATTTTTTGATTGAAAGAGCTTTATTTTCCGTTCAGTCATTACAAGTCGTACAATAAATTACAGTCACACAAAGCATGATAGTACAATACACAGCAAAGGTTCCCTAAGCTATACATCGCACACCATGCTACTCTAACATTCAGCTCAATCCTGCAATATAAAGGCACAAGAGATCAAACAAAAACCAAATAATACAATCTGTGATCGGGGTAGGGGTGTGGGCGACTATGTGGGGGTAGGGAGGGGGCGGATCACAGGGCCAAACTGTTGGGCTGTATCTTCAGGGAGACATGGGAGAAGGAGAGGGGTCTTCACTCCTCTTCTTCCTCATCAACGGCCGAGCTGTCCAAGATGGAATAGTCTCTAAGCAGGTTCTTGATGAACCTGCGGCAGTCCCGGACGGACATGTTTTCCCTGTTGATCACGAGGCGGTTCCTGGCAAGCCACACTGCGTCCTTAAAACAGTTCATAAGGCGCCAGGCCTCCTGGATGGCCTCCACGTCGTGGGTCCCAGGGAACAGGCCGTAAAGCACCGAATGGTACGATAGGCAGCTCCTGGGCACTGAGTCTCTGAGTTCCTGTTCTAGGGCGTCCAACAGACCCTGTGCAAAGGGGCACTGCCAAAACACGTGGAAAGATGTTTCCTCCACGTAGGGGCAACGGGGGCAGTACCGGGTCTTGCACAGGTTGCGGGCATGCATGAATGACCTGAGAGAGAGACCTCCCATGACGGCCATCCACGACAAGTCCTTGTGTCCATTGGTAAGCCGCTTTGAGGCCACATTGTTCCAAACTGTCTCTGCAGTGGCTGCGGGGAGTCCCGGAACCAGCTCGGTCGAGTCCTTAGCTCGGATGAGCTTGTGGATTGTCTTTGGCTTCCATAGGTCTGGTTTCAGTCCTTCCAGCTGGTGCTCCCTCACAAACCGGACAACATCCCCATAGAACCAGGGAGTGTTCCAGTTGTAAGGGATGGAGCTGTCCCACTTGTCCCAGCCCAGCTGTCTCCAGAGGGGCATGAGAAGCAAGCGAGACATGGACCTGCCCGCTGAGCCAGTCTTTTCTACAAGAGTCCGCTGCACCGTGACACATGCAAAGGAGGCCCTCAGCAGAGCGGGGATGTCGGGTATTCCCTTCCCACCCTTACGGGGTTCCTTGTACATCACGGTCCTCTTGACTCTGTCCATTTTGCCCCAGACGAAGCCAAACACTGTCCAGGTGATGGCCTTGCAAACGGTGGTATGGGGAGGCCAGGCCTGTGCGGTATATTGGAGCACAGGCAAAACTTCACTCCGCAGGACAAGTGCCTTGCCTTCCATCGTGAGCTTTCTGGAGCTCCACAGTCCGATCTTCGAGTTTATCCTTCCTAGTCGGTCTTGCCAAGACTTAAGGGCCGCTCCTTCCTTCCCGAACCAGACTCCAAGAATTTGAATGAAGTCCGGCTTAATAGTAAAGGGGAAGGGGGCGGAAGAAGCCAGGTGCCACTCCCCGAAGAGCATGGCCTCCGACTTCCCGCAGTTGACTTTTGCCCCCGAAGCTCTGCCGAAGTCCTCGCAGGTCCGGACGAGTGCAGTCACCGAACGCTGGTCAGCGCAGAAGACGGTCACGTCGTCCATGTAGAGCGAGCACTTGACCTCGTGGCGATCTGGTCCTGGTGCGGTGATCCCTCTGATCTCTCCATTCTGCCGGATAGTCTCAGCGAAGAGCTCTATAACACAAACAAAAAGGAGAGGTGAAAGAGGGCAGCCTTGTCTAACCCCTGAAAGAATAGGAAAGGGGTCAGTCTTCCAGCCGTTCACCAACACCGTGCTGTAAATGTCAAAATACATAACGTTAACAAAAGAGCAAAACATCTTCCCCAGACCCAGCCTGCGCAAAACCCTGTCCATGAATGCGTGGGAGACACGGTCGAACGCCTTCTCCTGATCTAAGCTGACCAGGGCGGCGCGGCCCCCGCGGTCCTGGATGTAATGGACCGTGTCTCTCACAAGGGCAAGGCTGTCGGCAATCCTGCGGCCAGGAATGCTGCAGGTCTGGTCCGGATGGACGATCTGCCCCATGACAGGTTTCAGCCTGTTGGCCAGCACCTTGGCGAGGATCTTGTAGTCCACGTTCAGGAGAGAGATGGGACGCCAGTTTTTCAGGTCACATCTCTCCCCCTTCCGCTTATACAAGATCGTGATCATCCCTTCCCTCAACGACGGAGGCATTCTGCCCCCCACCACCATCTCCTCGTACACCTCCAACAGGTCCGGACAGATCAGGTCACCCAGCGCTACGTAGAGCTCGGCCGGGAGACCGTCACTGCCCGGGGTCCTGCCGGGCTTAAAGGATTTAGCGGCAGAGAGCAGCTCCCCCACCGTCAAGGGATCGTCCATAGCCGCCGCACCTGCGGGATCAACAACGTTAGTGACACCTGACAGGAACCTCTCGGCGGCTTCGGGGTCGGATGACTTGGGGGCGTAGAGGTTGCTGTAGAAGTCGTGGACGACCCCCATCACTTCCTCCTTGCCGCTCCTCATGTGTCCGGTCTCATCTCGTAGCTCAGTCAGGGGCGTGTGGCCGGCATGGAGCTTCCTGAAAAAGAAAGAGTTACATTTCTCACCCTTCTCCAGGTTCTCCACCTTGGAACGAAAGACGATTCGCTTGGATTCCTCCTCAAAGTGCCTTTTCAAGCTCTTTTTGGTCTCCTCCAGCTCCTCCCTGACGTCCCAGCCACACTGGAGCAGGTCCTGCAGGGACCGCAGCTCGCGCTGCAGTTTCCTCAAGTCCCACTTCTTCGCACACGCCTGTTGTCTGCCTTTTGCCTGAAAGAAACAACGGAATTCGACTTTAACATATTCCCACCAATCGCTGATGCACTTGAACAGACATTTGTCATTTCGCCATACAAGGTAAGCATCCCTAAGTTCCTCCATGACCTCCCTCTGCTCCAACAGGGCACAATTCAACTTCCAGGAGCCCGGGCCAGGTGGGAATCCATGGCCCAGAGTCCCCCGGAATCGAATGGCCCTGTGGTCAGAGAAGAAGCAGGGGACCATAGAGTACGACACCTTTCTGACTGCTCTCGAAGTGAAGATGAAGTCTATCCGAGAACGGAGCGAGCCATCGGGGCGGCTCCACGTATAGTTTACGGAGCCGTTCCCGATGGACCCGACAACGTCCTGCAAGGATGCCTCCGTCACCATCTCAATCAGCAGTTTAGACGTCACGTCCAGGTTGGCGGATGTGCCAGAACTGCGCCCGTCCACCTCAATGGGGCAGTTGAAGTCACCACCCAACACTACTGCTCTAGTGGTGGCGAGTTCAGCCCGCAGGGCCTGGAGAACCTCCAGTCGGACATCCCTCTCAGGGGAGGCATACACGTTGATGAGCCGCACGGGCTCACCCGCCCAGGAACCGTCTGCGACAAGAAGTCTGCCACAGACGAGCTCCCGGACGGAATCAAGTGCAAAGTTACCTCCCCTGATCAGGATGGCCACCCCCGCAGACCTATTGTCGCCCCCACCAGACCAGTAGGAAGGGCCGTGAGGCCACTGCCTGGCCAGATGGTTGTAAGACCTAGAAGCAGACAAAGCACATTCCTGCAACATGTAAACATCACACCTCTGGGAATCTAAGAACGTAAGAACAGTCTGAAATCTAAACCAAGCTCTAATACTCCTCACATTAATGCAGAAGATGTTGAGATCAGCCATGGGAATAAAAAGAGAGGTTAGTTCTGATACTAGTTACCAGTCTGGTCGGACGGGTCCTCTTCTCTGGCGCCTGTCGGCTCCTGTGGCTTCTCGTAGCGGCCTTCCAAGAACTCGTCGTAGACCGTGTTGGACGGAGTGTCCAGGATTTTCTTAACCTCTGGGTCCTGCAGCAGCTCCTCCATAGATTGAGCTTGGACTGGCTCTGCTTGGACCTGCTCCACTTGGGCCTGCTCCATCACCTCCTCTCCTTCTGAAGCCTCAAGGCTCTCGCAGACCTGCTCCATCTCCTCCTCCTCATCTGAAGCTTGAGGGGTCTCGCAGGTCTCGATTATCTTTCTTTTGTGGGACTCTTCTGATACGTTGTCCCTTCCTTTCCTCTTCCTCTGTATGGTACCTGGGGGAGGAAGCACAGGAAAGTCCTCCGAAGGGCGGGCACCAGCAGCTGGAGGGGGGTTAGGTGCTGCTGGGCCAGGAGAGAAAGGAGGCTGGGTGGGGCGGGGGGCAGGAGAGAGTGCCCGGGCAGGGGAGGACGGGGCAGGGGTGGGCCGGGCAGGGGAGGACGGGGCAGGGGTGGGCCGGGCAGGGGAGGACGGGGCAGGGGTGGGCCGGGGTGGGGTACGGGGGGCAGGGGTGGGGCGGGATGGGGCAGGAGGGGCAGGGGTGGGACGGGATGGGGTAGGAGGGGCAGGGGTGGGACGGGATGGGGCAGGAGGGGCAGGGGTGGGACGGGATGGGGCAGGGGTGGGACGGGATGGGGCAGGGGTGGGGCGGGATGGGGCAGGAGATGGGGCGGGAGGGGCAGGGGATGGGGCGGGAGGGGCAGGGGAGGGGCGGGACGGGGCAGGGGTGGTGGCTTTCGCCTTCTTACCCTCCTTGGTCGGCTTGGCCATCCGTGGTGTTGGCTCCGGAGCTGGGGCTGGCTTCGGTGCTCTCGCTGCCACAGATGCCCATGTTCTCTCCCTCTGGGGGCAGTCCTTGTAGCTGTGGGCTGCCAGTCCGCAGAGGTTGCAGGTCTTGCTCTTGGGGCAGTCCTTGGTCGTGTGACCTGTCACACGGCAATACCTGCAGGCATCCTCCGTATAGTCCTTGCCCTCGTGGCCCATCTTGCCACATCTCCTGCAGGTCTGCGGCATGTCCGGGTAGAAGATAAGTCCTGTGGAGTTGCCCAAGGAAAATGTCGTTGGCAGGTGCTGTAGTCCGTCTGGAGAAGCAGGGTTCTTGTTGAGTCTGACGACCACAGACCACTTGCAGGTCCAGTATCCGAGTGAGTTCAGGATGCGGGTGGGCTCCCTCACCACGGTGCAGAAGCGCTTCAGGAAGGTCGAGATGTCCGTGCCTGGGGTGTGTGGGTTCCGCATTGAGACCGTCACCCGCCTCTCCTCTCTTTGAATAAGGCAGTTGCCCACAAAGCGAGAGAAAGGGGATTCGGGACTCGCCGCTTTCACCACCTCCCAGTATCTTCTACAGGTCCCAATGGTGGCAAAGGTGATGTAGAAGATTCCCGAAAAGAAGGTTGCTATTCCCAGGGTGTCAGCCGTGGGGAAGCCTTGATCCGCCAGCATCTTCTTGCAGAACACGTCGTGGGACATGTCCGGCACCCTTCCGTCCACGGGCTTGAGCTTCAAGGCAACAGTCTGCCTCATCCAGGGCTCCTATATATATATTTCTCCGCCGAAATCACTTTTAAACCCATTTCCACCTTTTTTTCCCTTCTCTTCCTCTTACTTTTTTTTTCACGTTTTTTTACGTTTTTCTCCTTTTCGCCTCTTTTCTGGGCGTATTATTCTTCTTTTTCTTCTTTTTTTTCGTCTAATGCATACCCCATCAGTGCAGCAATGCTTATTCAATACCGCCAGCAGATGGAGACACTGGGGGATAATTTTCTAAGGATTTATACTGATTTTTCCTGTCTGAATTTGTCGCACAGAAAGTTGCAGGCCAAATATGTGTGACATTTCTGCGACTTTAGCTTCTAGAGCCTTTTTACAACATTATACATAGGTGCTGAATACATAAAAAGCGACTGTTCAGCGACAGACAAGTCGCATCGGCTGAAAGTAGGCCAGAATGTCAGTCCATGTTGGAGCAGGTTTAGATACAGTCTAAAGCATAGATCTCAAAGTCTGTGCACAGAATTTAGCAAGGGCCTCGCACCTTCTGATGCATCAGGTAGGTGCACAATAGCATAGCCTAACCCTCTGTACTTTGGTCTATATTGATGCGGGACATAGACAGCCAGCTGATGACCAATCCATTAGTGCAATGGATGGCTGGAAGCATTTGTCTTTGCCTTTGCAATACCACAGAAGCAATGCATGGTCAATGTACAGCAATGACACACCTGTGTGAACAGCCAGGAGACCCCCCCCCCCCCCCATGTTATGTTACATAGTTACATAGTTAGTACGGTCGAAAAAAGACATATGTCCATCAAGTTCAACCAGGGAATTAAGGGGTAGGGGTGTGGCGCGATATTGGGGAAGGGATGAGATTTTATATTTCTTCATAAGCATTAATCTTATTTTGTCAATTAGGAACATTCAGCACCCACCCGCTATCAAGGCAGCTGCCTATCATGTCATGCCCTACCTGCACAGGTGTGCTGGCTACTCAAATGATCCAATTAAGGAGGCCATTTAGTCAGCAGCAGCAGAAGTCCTGTGCCTGGACGCTCCAACAGGGGCCAGACACAAGCAGAAGCAGAAGCAGCAGAAGCAGCAGCAGCACCACCTTTTGTTTTTTGGCTGCAGCAGCAGCAAGGCCCACAGGGCTGGCTAGCTGGCTAGCCAGCAAGCAGGTAGCAATGAAAGTAGGAATCTTTCTTTTTAACCCTGTAAGGGGGTGGTGCACTGTACCCGAAGATACTGCCATATCGGGTCAATGCATAGGGCGACGGAAGCAAGCTTCGAAATCGGCCCCCGTTCTCAAAAATCCATTTAATATATGGTCCCCAGATAGGGGACGTATCAGATATTAAACTGATAAGAACAGATACTACACTTGATCTTAGCCAAAAGGCCGAGAAGCGATAACCGTGAAAGGGGCGGGCCCAACAAGGTCCCCTTCATGGGCACTATCACTGCTTGCTGTCAGGGAGGCTGCCAGACAATTTTCCATGCACACTCTGGGCTGGGGGGCAGTCAACCACCAGTACACACAGCAGAACCTAAACCCATACCATTATTGCTAAGCAGCAAGACAGGGGCCCATTGCACTCCCACGGGGCCTTTTTAAATGCAATCCATAACCCGGATTTGCCAGGAACCCTTCTTACTCCTCCTACTTGCATGTGACACTGGGCTTAGGATCTGCATAGGAAACACACACACAAGCACACACCTACCTTTGTTGCCTGCAGATGCCTCCTTGGCTGTCCCCAAACGGTATCAAACCAACACCCACGGGAAGCTGTAAGCATAGAGGACATGCCTGCACCCCATTGGACTTACCTGTGTGGGTTAAATCCGGGTTATTTGACAACCTATGGCGGTGATGGTTCTGCTCAGGCAGAGCAGTGCTGATGCTCCTCATAAAGCTGTCGCTGCTGTGAAGGTTCTAGGTGACATCACAAATCCCTTTGGTTACATACACAACAAAGCTGGGTTGTTGTTGTTTACACTCTGCAAGGCCTGTGGAAGTGAGTGACATCATAGCACTGTAGTTCTGAGGGTTCAAGATGGATGCAACAATCTCCTGTTGCTTCTATGAAGGCCGTAATAGACGACATCACCAAACAGCTCCATAGTCACATACACAGCAAAGGAGAGATGTTGTTTACACCTAGTGATGTCAGTGGTATTGAGTGACATCACAGCACAGTGCTAAGGCTCCTGGGCCTGGACACAGCAGCGGCTGCAATATCTCAACGGAGAATACGTTTATATCTATGTGTGTGTGTGCGCATATATATATATATATATATATATATATATATATATATATATATATATATTTCTCCGCCGAAATCACTTTTAAACCCATTTCCACCTTTTTTTCCCTTCTCTTCCTCTTACTTTTTTTTCACGTTTTTTTACGTTTTTCTCCTTTTCGCCTCTTTTCTGGGCGTATTATTCTTCTTTTTCTTCTTTTTTTTCGTCTAATGCATACCCCATCAGTGCAGCAATGCTTATTCAATACCGCCAGCAGATGGAGACACTGGGGGATAATTTTCTAAGGATTTATACTGATTTTTCCTGTCTGAATTTGTCGCACAGAAAGTTGCAGGCCAAATATGTGTGACATTTCTGCGACTTTAGCTTCTAGAGCATTTTTACAACATTATACATAGGTGCTGAATACATAAAAAGCGACTGTTCAGCGACAGACAAGTCGCATCGGCTGAAAGTAGGCCAGAATGTCAGTCCATGTTGGAGCAGGTTTAGATACAGTCTAAAGCATAGATCTCAAAGTCTGTGCACAGAATTTAGCAAGGGCCTCGCACCTTCTGATGCATCAGGTAGGTGCACAATAGCATAGCCTAACCCTCTGTACTTTGGTCTATATTGATGCGGGACATAGACAGCCAGCTGATGACCAATCCATTAGTGCAATGGATGGCTGGAAGCATTTGTCTTTGCCTTTGCAATACCACAGAAGCAATGCATGGTCAATGTACAGCAATGACACACCTGTGTGAACAGCCAGGAGACCCCCCCCCCCCCCCCCCCATGTTATGTTACATAGTTACATAGTTAGTACGGTCGAAAAAAGACATATGTCCATCACGTTCAACCAGGGAATTAAGGGGTAGGGGTGTGGCGCGATATTGGGGAAGGGATGAGATTTTATATTTCTTCATAAGCATTAATCTTATTTTGTCAATTAGGAACATTCAGCACCCACCCGCTATCAAGGCAGCTGCCTATCATGTCATGCCCTACCTGCACAGGTGTGCTGGCTACTCAAATGATCCAATTAAGGAGGCCATTTAGTCAGCAGCAGCAGAAGTCCTGTGCCTGGACGCTCCAACAGGGGCCAGACACAAGCAGAAGCAGAAGCAGCACCACCTTTTGTTTTTTGGCTGCAGCAGCAGCAAGGCCCACAGGGCTGGCTAGCTGGCTAGCCAGCAAGCAGGTAGCAATGAAAGTAGGAATCTTTCTTTTTAACCCTGTAAGGGGGTGGTGCACTGTACCCGAAGATACTGCCATATCGGGTCAATGCATAGGGCGACGGAAGCAAGCTTCGAAATCGGCCCCCGTTCTCAAAAATCCATTTAATATATGGTCCCCAGATAGGGGACGTATCAGATATTAAACTGATAAGAACAGATACTACACTTGATCTTAGCCAAAAGGCCGAGAAGCGATAACCGTGAAAGGGGCGGGCCCAACAAGGTCCCCTTCATGGGCACTATCACTGCTTGCTGTCAGGGAGGCTGCCAGACAATTTTCCATGCACACTCTGGGCTGGGGGGCAGTCAACCACCAGTACACACAGCAGAACCTAAACCCATACCATTATTGCTAAGCAGCAAGACAGGGGCCCATTGCACTCCCACGGGGCCTTTTTAAATGCAATCCATAACCCGGATTTGCCAGGAACCCTTCTTACTCCTCCTACTTGCATGTGACACTGGGCTTAGGATCTGCATAGGAAACACACACACAAGCACACACCTACCTTTGTTGCCTGCAGATGCCTCCTTGGCTGTCCCCAAACGGTATCAAACCAACACCCACGGGAAGCTGTAAGCATAGAGGACATGCCTGCACCCCATTGGACTTACCTGTGTGGGTTAAATCCGGGTTATTTGACAACCTATGGCGGTGATGGTTCTGCTCAGGCAGAGCAGTGCTGATGCTCCTCATAAAGCTGTCGCTGCTGTGAAGGTTCTAGGTGACATCACAAATCCCTTTGGTTACATACACAACAAAGCTGGGTTGTTGTTGTTTACACTCTGCAAGGCCTGTGGAAGTGAGTGACATCATAGCACTGTAGTTCTGAGGGTTCAAGATGGATGCAACAATCTCCTGTTGCTTCTATGAAGGCCGTAATAGACGACATCACCAAACAGCTCCATAGTCACATACACAGCAAAGGAGAGATGTTGTTTACACCTAGTGATGTCAGTGGTATTGAGTGACATCACAGCACAGTGCTAAGGCTCCTGGGCCTGGACACAGCAGCGGCTGCAATATCTCAACGGAGAATACGTTTATATCTATGTGTGTGTGTGCGCATATATATATATATATATATATATATATATATATATATATATATATATTTCTCCGCCGAAATCACTTTTAAACCCATTTCCACCTTTTTTTCCCTTCTCTTCCTCTTACTTTTTTTTCACGTTTTTTTACGTTTTTCTCCTTTTCGCCTCTTTTCTGGGCGTATTATTCTTCTTTTTCTTCTTTTTTTTCGTCTAATGCATACCCCATCAGTGCAGCAATGCTTATTCAATACCGCCAGCAGATGGAGACACTGGGGGATAATTTTCTAAGGATTTATACTGATTTTTCCTGTCTGAATTTGTCGCACAGAAAGTTGCAGGCCAAATATGTGTGACATTTCTGCGACTTTAGCTTCTAGAGCATTTTTACAACATTATACATAGGTGCTGAATACATAAAAAGCGACTGTTCAGCGACAGACAAGTCGCATCGGCTGAAAGTAGGCCAGAATGTCAGTCCATGTTGGAGCAGGTTTAGATACAGTCTAAAGCATAGATCTCAAAGTCTGTGCACAGAATTTAGCAAGGGCCTCGCACCTTCTGATGCATCAGGTAGGTGCACAATAGCATAGCCTAACCCTCTGTACTTTGGTCTATATTGATGCGGGACATAGACAGCCAGCTGATGACCAATCCATTAGTGCAATGGATGGCTGGAAGCATTTGTCTTTGCCTTTGCAATACCACAGAAGCAATGCATGGTCAATGTACAGCAATGACACACCTGTGTGAACAGCCAGGAGACCCCCCCCCCCCCCCCCATGTTATGTTACATAGTTACATAGTTAGTACGGTCGAAAAAAGACATATGTCCATCACGTTCAACCAGGGAATTAAGGGGTAGGGGTGTGGCGCGATATTGGGGAAGGGATGAGATTTTATATTTCTTCATAAGCATTAATCTTATTTTGTCAATTAGGAACATTCAGCACCCACCCGCTATCAAGGCAGCTGCCTATCATGTCATGCCCTACCTGCACAGGTGTGCTGGCTACTCAAATGATCCAATTAAGGAGGCCATTTAGTCAGCAGCAGCAGAAGTCCTGTGCCTGGACGCTCCAACAGGGGCCAGACACAAGCAGAAGCAGCAGAAGCAGCAGCAGCACCACCTTTTGTTTTTTGGCTGCAGCAGCAGCAAGGCCCACAGGGCTGGCTAGCTGGCTAGCCAGCAAGCAGGTAGCAATGAAAGTAGGAATCTTTCTTTTTAACCCTGTAAGGGGGTGGTGCACTGTACCCGAAGATACTGCCATATCGGGTCAATGCATAGGGCGACGGAAGCAAGCTTCGAAATCGGCCCCCGTTCTCAAAAATCCATTTAATATATGGTCCCCAGATAGGGGACGTATCAGATATTAAACTGATAAGAACAGATACTACACTTGATCTTAGCCAAAAGGCTGAGAAGCGATAACCGTGAAAGGGGTGGGCCCAACAAGGTCCCCTTCATGGGCACTATCACTGCTTGCTGTCAGGGAGGCTGCCAGACAATTTTCCATGCACACTCTGGGCTGGGGGGCAGTCAACCACCAGTACACACAGCAGAACCTAAACCCATACCATTATTGCTAAGCAGCAAGACAGGGGCCCATTGCACTCCCACGGGGCCTTTTTAAATGCAATCCATAACCCGGATTTGCCAGGAACCCTTCTTACTCCTCCTACTTGCATGTGACACTGGGCTTAGGATCTGCATAGGAAACACACACACAAGCACACACCTACCTTTGTTGCCTGCAGATGCCTCCTTGGCTGTCCCCAAACGGTATCAAACCAACACCCACGGGAAGCTGTAAGCATAGAGGACATGCCTGCACCCCATTGGACTTACCTGTGTGGGTTAAATCCGGTTATTTGACAACCTATGGCGGTGATGGTTCTGCTCAGGCAGAGCAGTGCTGATGCTCCTCATAAAGCTGTCGCTGCTGTGAAGGTTCTAGGTGACATCACAAATCCCTTTGGTTACATACACAACAAAGCTGGGTTGTTGTTGTTTACACTCTGCAAGGCCTGTGGAAGTGAGTGACATCATAGCACTGTAGTTCTGAGGGTTCAAGATGGATGCAACAATCTCCTGTTGCTTCTATGAAGGCCGTAATAGACGACATCACCAAACAGCTCCATAGTCACATACACAGCAAAGGAGAGATGTTGTTTACACCTAGTGATGTCAGTGGTATTGAGTGACATCACAGCACAGTGCTAAGGCTCCTGGGCCTGGACACAGCAGCGGCTGCAATATCTCAACGGAGAATACGTTTATATCTATGTGTGTGTGTGCGCATATATATATATATATATATATATATATATATATATATATATTTCTCCGCCGAAATCACTTTTAAACCCATTTCCACCTTTTTTTCCCTTCTCTTCCTCTTACTTTTTTTTCACGTTTTTTTACGTTTTTCTCCTTTTCGCCTCTTTTCTGGGCGTATTATTCTTCTTTTTCTTCTTTTTTTTCGTCTAATGCATACCCCATCAGTGCAGCAATGCTTATTCAATACCGCCAGCAGATGGAGACACTGGGGGATAATTTTCTAAGGATTTATACTGATTTTTCCTGTCTGAATTTGTCGCACAGAAAGTTGCAGGCCAAATATGTGTGACATTTCTGCGACTTTAGCTTCTAGAGCATTTTTACAACATTATACATAGGTGCTGAATACATAAAAAGCGACTGTTCAGCGACAGACAAGTCGCATCGGCTGAAAGTAGGCCAGAATGTCAGTCCATGTTGGAGCAGGTTTAGATACAGTCTAAAGCATAGATCTCAAAGTCTGTGCACAGAATTTAGCAAGGGCCTCGCACCTTCTGATGCATCAGGTAGGTGCACAATAGCATAGCCTAACCCTCTGTACTTTGGTCTATATTGATGCGGGACATAGACAGCCAGCTGATGACCAATCCATTAGTGCAATGGATGGCTGGAAGCATTTGTCTTTGCCTTTGCAATACCACAGAAGCAATGCATGGTCAATGTACAGCAATGACACACCTGTGTGAACAGCCAGGAGACCCCCCCCCCCCCCCCCCCCCCCATGTTATGTTACATAGTTACATAGTTAGTACGGTCGAAAAAAGACATATGTCCATCACGTTCAACCAGGGAATTAAGGGGTAGGGGTGTGGCGCGATATTGGGGAAGGATGAGATTTTATATTTCTTCATAAGCATTAATCTTATTTTGTCAATTAGGAACATTCAGCACCCACCCGCTATCAAGGCAGCTGCCTATCATGTCATCATGCCCTACCTGCACAGGTGTGCTGGCTACTCAAATGATCCAATTAAGGAGGCCATTTAGTCAGCAGCAGCAGAAGTCCTGTGCCTGGACGCTCCAACAGGGGCCAGACACAAGCAGAAGCAGAAGCAGCAGAAGCAGCAGCAGCACCACCTTTTGTTTTTTGGCTGCAGCAGCAGCAAGGCCCACAGGGCTGGCTAGCTGGCTAGCCAGCAAGCAGGTAGCAATGAAAGTAGGAATCTTTCTTTTTAACCCTGTAAGGGGGTGGTGCACTGTACCCGAAGATACTGCCATATCGGGTCAATGCATAGGGCGACGGAAGCAAGCTTCGAAATCGGCCCCCGTTCTCAAAAATCCATTTAATATATGGTCCCCAGATAGGGGACGTATCAGATATTAAACTGATAAGAACAGATACTACACTTGATCTTAGCCAAAAGGCCGAGAAGCGATAACCGTGAAAGGGGCGGGCCCAACAAGGTCCCCTTCATGGGCACTATCACTGCTTGCTGTCAGGGAGGCTGCCAGACAATTTTCCATGCACACTCTGGGCTGGGGGGCAGTCAACCACCAGTACACACAGCAGAACCTAAACCCATACCATTATTGCTAAGCAGCAAGACAGGGGCCCATTGCACTCCCACGGGGCCTTTTTAAATGCAATCCATAACCCGGATTTGCCAGGAACCCTTCTTACTCCTCCTACTTGCATGTGACACTGGGCTTAGGATCTGCATAGGAAACACACACACAAGCACACACCTACCTTTGTTGCCTGCAGATGCCTCCTTGGCTGTCCCCAAACGGTATCAAACCAACACCCACGGGAAGCTGTAAGCATAGAGGACATGCCTGCACCCCATTGGACTTACCTGTGTGGGTTAAATCCGGGTTATTTGACAACCTATGGCGGTGATGGTTCTGCTCAGGCAGAGCAGTGCTGATGCTCCTCATAAAGCTGTCGCTGCTGTGAAGGTTCTAGGTGACATCACAAATCCCTTTGGTTACATACACAACAAAGCTGGGTTGTTGTTGTTTACACTCTGCAAGGCCTGTGGAAGTGAGTGACATCATAGCACTGTAGTTCTGAGGGTTCAAGATGGATGCAACAATCTCCTGTTGCTTCTATGAAGGCCGTAATAGACGACATCACCAAACAGCTCCATAGTCACATACACAGCAAAGGAGAGATGTTGTTTACACCTAGTGATGTCAGTGGTATTGAGTGACATCACAGCACAGTGCTAAGGCTCCTGGGCCTGGACACAGCAGCGGCTGCAATATCTCAACGGAGAATACGTTTATATCTATGTGTGTGTGTGCGCATATATATATATATATATATATATATATATATATATATATATATATTTCTCCGCCGAAATCACTTTTAAACCCATTTCCACCTTTTTTTCCCTTCTCTTCCTCTTACTTTTTTTTCACGTTTTTTTACGTTTTTCTCCTTTTTGCCTCTTTTCTGGGCGTATTATTCTTCTTTTTCTTCTTTTTTTTCGTCTAATGCATACCCCATCAGTGCAGCAATGCTTATTCAATACCGCCAGCAGATGGAGACACTGGGGGATAATTTTCTAAGGATTTATACTGATTTTTCCTGTCTGAATTTGTCGCACAGAAAGTTGCAGGCCAAATATGTGTGACATTTCTGCGACTTTAGCTTCTAGAGCATTTTTACAACATTATACATAGGTGCTGAATACATAAAAAGCGACTGTTCAGCGACAGACAAGTCGCATCGGCTGAAAGTAGGCCAGAATGTCAGTCCATGTTGGAGCAGGTTTAGATACAGTCTAAAGCATAGATCTCAAAGTCTGTGCACAGAATTTAGCAAGGGCCTCGCACCTTCTGATGCATCAGGTAGGTGCACAATAGCATAGCCTAACCCTCTGTACTTTGTTCTATATTGATGCGGGACATAGAC